>NW_027442107.1:300000-397717 GCF_048569485.1 Anomaloglossus baeobatrachus | reverse complement strand
CTCCATGCTCCAAATCCATTTTAAAGCCATTTCAAAGGCATTTTGCGCTTACATGAAATGAACACATTTTTCTCCAAAACTATAACAGATGCAAGCTTGTCCTGTTTGGTGGAGATGATATTTAATAAAATAAGTAGAAATCCACTAAAAGTTTTGTTTGGTTATCTTGCAATCCCGAGATAATCGTCTCCATGCTCCAAATCCATTTTAAAGCCATTTTTAAGGCATTTCGCGCATACATGAAATGAACACATTTTTCTCCAAAACTTTAACAGATGCAAGCTTGTCCTGTTTGGTGGAGATGATATTTAATAAAATAAGTAGAAATCCACTAAAAGTTTTGTTTGGTTATCTTGCAATCCCGAGATAATCGTCTCCATGCTCCAAATCCATTTTAAAGCCATTTTTAAGGCATTTCGCGCATACATGAAATGAACACATTTTTCTCCAAAACTATAACAGATGCAAGCTTGTCCTGTTTGGTGGAGATGATATTTAATAAAATAAGTAGAAATCCACTAAAAGTTTTGTTTGGTTATCTTGCAATCCCGAGATAATCGTCTCCATGCTCCAAATCCATTTTAAAGCCATTTTTAAGGCATTTCGCGCATACATGAAATGAACACATTTTTCTCCAAAACTATAACAGATGCAAGCTTGTCCCTGTTTGGTGGAGATGATATTTAATAAAATAAGTAGAAATCCACTAAAAGTTTTGTTTGGTTATCTTGCAATCCCGAGATAATCGTCTCCATGCTCCAAATCCATTTTAAAGCCATTTTTAAGGCATTTCGCGCATACATGAAATGAACACATTTTTCTCCAAAACTATAAAACACATTTTTCTCCAAAACTATAACAGATGCAAGCTTGTCCTGTTTGGTGGAGATAATATTTAATAAAATAAGTAGAAATCTGCTAAAAGTTTCGTTTGTTTATATTGCCATCCTGAGATAATCGTCTCCATGCTCCAAATCCATTTTAAGCCATTTTTAAGGCATTTTGCGCATACATGAAATGAACACATTTTTCTCCAAAACTATAACAGATGCAAGCTTGTCCTGTTTGGTGGAGATGATATTTAATAAAATAAGTAGAAATCCACTAAAAGTTTTGTTTGGTTATCTTGCAATCCCGAGATAATCGTCTCCATGCTCCAAATCCATTTTAAAGCCATTTTTAAGGCATTTCGCGCATACATGAAATGAACACATTTTTCTCCAAAACTATAACAGATGCAAGCTTGTCCTGTTTGGTGGAGATGATATTTAATAAAATAAGTAGAAATCCACTAAAAGTTTTGTTTGGTTATCTTGCAATCCCGAGATAATCGTCTCCATGCTCCAAATCCATTTTAAAGCCATTTTTAAGGCATTTCGCGCATACATGAAATGAACACATTTTTCTCCAAAACTATAACAGATGCAAGCTTGTCCTGTTTGGTGGAGATGCTATTTAATAAAATAAGTAGAAATCCACTAAAAGTTTTGTTTGGTTATCTTGCAATCCCGAGATAATCGTCTCCATGCTCCAAATCCATTTTAAAGCCATTTTTAAGGCATTTCGCGCATACATGAAATGAACACATTTTTCTCCAAAACTATAACAGATGCAAGCTTGTCCTGTTTGGTGGAGATGATATTTAATAAAATAAGTAGAAATCCACTAAAAGTTTTGTTTGGTTATATTGCAATCCCGAGATAATCGTCTCCATGCTCCAAATCCATTTTAAAGCCATTTTTAAGGCATTTCGCGCATACATGAAATGAACACATTTTTCTCCAAAACTATAACAGATGCAAGCTTGTCCTGTTTGGTGGAGATGATATTTAATAAAATAAGTAGAAATCCACTAAAAGTTTTGTTTGGTTATCTTGCAATCCCGAGATAATCGTCTCCATGCTCCAAATCCATTTTAAAGCCATTTTTAAGGCATTTCGCGCATACATGAAATGAACACATTTTTCTCCAAAACTATAACAGATGCAAGCTTGTCCTGTTTGGTGGAGATGATATTTAATAAAATAAGTAGAAATCCACTAAAAGTTTTGTTTGGTTATCTTGCAATCCCGAGATAATCGTCTCCATGCTCCAAATCCATTTTAAAGCCATTTTTAAGGCATTTCGCGCATACATGAAATGAACACATTTTTCTCCAAAACTATAACAGATGCAAGCTTGTCCTGTTTGGTGGAGATGATATTTAATAAAATAAGTAGAAATCCACTAAAAGTTTTGTTTGGTTATCTTGCAATCCCGAGATAATCGTCTCCATGCTCCAAATCCATTTTAAAGCCATTTTTAAGGCATTTCGCGCATACATGAAATGAACACATTTTTCTCCAAAACTATAACAGATGCAAGCTTGTCCTGTTTGGTGGAGATGATATTTAATAAAAATAAGTAGAAATCCACTAAAAGTTTTGTTTGGTTATCTTGCAATCCCGAGATAATCGTCTCCATGCTCCAAATCCATTTTAAAGCCATTTTTAAGGCATTTCGCGCATACATGAAATGAACACATTTTTCTCCAAAACTATAACAGATGCAAGCTTGTCCTGTTTGGTGGAGATGATATTTAATAAAATAAGTAGAAATCCACTAAAAGTTTTGTTTGGTTATCTTGCAATCCCGAGATAATCGTCTCCATGCTCCAAATCCATTTTAAAGCCATTTCAAAGGCATTTTGCGCATACATGAAATTAACACATTTTTCTCCAAAACTATAACACATGCAAGCTTGTCCTGTTTGGTGGAGATGATATTTAATAAAATAAGTAGAAATTCACTAAAAGTTTTGTTTGGTTATCTTGCAATCCCGAGATAATCGTCTCCATGCTCCAAATCCATTTTAAAGCCATTTTTAAGGCATTTCGCGCATACATGAAATGAACACATTTTTCTCCAAAACTATAACAGATGCAAGCTTGTCCTGTTTGGTGGAGATGATATTTAATAAAATAAGTAGAAATCCACTAAAAGTTTTGTTTGGTTATCTTGCAATCCCGAGATAATCGTCTCCATGCTCCAAATCCATTTTAAAGCCATTTTTAAGGCATTTCGCGCATACATGAAATGAACACATTTTTCTCCAAAACTATAACAGATGCAAGCTTGTCCTGTTTGGTG
The DNA here is from genome assembly GCF_048569485.1 of Anomaloglossus baeobatrachus. Lineage (NCBI taxonomy): Eukaryota > Metazoa > Chordata > Amphibia > Anura > Aromobatidae > Anomaloglossus > Anomaloglossus baeobatrachus. The sequence goes on along the minus strand of NW_027442107.1, from coordinate 394,588 downwards.
GAGATGATATTTAATAAAATAAGTAGAAATCCACTAAACGTTTTGTTTGGTTATCTTGCAATCCCGAGATAATCGTCTCCATGCTCCAAATCCATTTTAAAGCCATTTTTAAGGCATTTTGCGCATACATGAAATGAACACATTTTTCTCCAAAACTATAACAGATGCAAGCTTGTCCTGTTTGGTGATGATATTTAATAAAATAAGTAGAAATCCACTAAAAGTTTTGTTTGGTTATCTTGCAATCCCGAGATAATCGTCTCCATGCTCCAAATCCATTTTAAAGCCATTTTTAAGGCATTTCGCGCATACATGAAATGAACACATTTTTCTCCAAAACTATAACAGATGCAAGCTTGTCCTGTTTGGTGGAGATGATATTTAATAAAATAAGTAGAAATCCACTAAAAGTTTTGTTTGGTTATCTTGCAATCCCGAGATAATCGTCTCCATGCCTCCAAATCCATTTTAAAGCCATTTTTAAGGCATTTCGCGCATACATGAAATGAACACATTTTTCTCCAAAACTATAACAGATGCAAGCTTGTCCTGTTTGGTGGAGATGAAATTTAATAAAATAAGTAGAAATCCACTAAAAGTTTTGTTTGGTTATATTGCAATCCCGAGATAATCGTCTCCATGCTCCAAATCCATTTTAAAGCCATTTTTAAGGCATTTCGCGCATACATGAAATGAACACATTTTTCTCCAAAACTATAACAGATGCAAGCTTGTCCTGTTTGGTGGAGATGATATTTAATAAAATAAGTAGAAATCCACTAAAAGTTTTGTTTGGTTATCTTGCAATCCCGAGATAATCGTCTCCATGCTCCAAATCCATTTTAAAGCCATTTTTAAGGCATTTCGCGCATACATGAAATGCACACATTTTTCTCCAAAACTATAACAGATGCAAGCTTGTCCTGTTTGGTGGAGATGATATTTAATAAAATAAGTAGAAATCCACTAAAAGTTTTGTTTGGTTATCTTGCAATCCCGAGATAATCGTCTCCATGCTCCAAATCCATTTTAAAGCCATTTTTAAGGCATTTCGCGCATACATGAAATGAACACATTTTTCTCCAAAACTATAACAGATGCAAGCTTGTCCTGTTTGGTGGAGATGATATTTAATAAAATAAGTAGAAATCCACTAAAAGTTTTGTTTGGTTATCTTGCAATCACGAGATAATCGTCTCCATGCTCCAAATCCATTTTAAAGCCATTTTTAAGGCATTTCGCGCATACATGAAATGAACACATTTTTCTCCAAAACTATAACAGATGCAAGCTTGTCCTGTTTGGTGGAGATGATATTTAATAAAATAAGTAGAAATCCACTAAAAGTTTTGTTTGGTTATCTTGCAATCCCGAGATAATCGTCTCCATGCTCCAAATCCATTTTAAAGCCATTTCAAAGGCATTTTGCGCATACATGAAATGAACACATTTTTCTCCAAAACTATAACACATGCAAGCTTGTCCTGTTTGGTGGAGATGATATTTAATAAAATAAGTAGAAATCCACTAAAAGTTTTGTTTGGTTATCTTGCAATCCCGAGATAATCGTCTCCATGCTCCAAATCCATTTTAAAGCCATTTTTAGGGCATTTCGCGCATACATGAAATGAACACATTTTTCTCCAAAACTATAACAGATGCAAGCTTGTCCTGTTTGGTGGAGATGATATTTAATAAAATAAGTAAAAATCCACTAAAAGTTTTGTTTGGTTATCTTGCAATCCCGAGATAATCGTCTCCATGCTCCAAATCCATTTTAAAGCCATTTTTAAGGCATTTCGCGCATACATGAAATGAACACATTTTTCTCCAAAACTATAACAGATGCAAGCTTGTCCTGTTTGGTGGAGATGATATTTAATAAAATAAGTAGAAATCCACTAAAAGTTTTGTTTGGTTATCTTGCAATCCCGAGATAATCGTCTCCATGCTCCAAATCCATTTTAAAGCCATTTTTAAGGCATTTTGCGCATACATGAAATGAACACATTTTTCTCCAAAACTATAACAGATGCAAGCTTGTCCTGTTTGGTGGAGATGATATTTAATAAAATAAGTAGAAATCCACTAAAAGTTTTGTTTGGTTATCTTGCAATCCCGAGATAATCGTCTCCATGCTCCAAATCCATTTTAAAGCCATTTTTAAGGCATTTCGCGCATACATGAAATGAACACATTTTTCTCCAAAACTATAACAGATGCAAGCTTGTCCTGTTTGGTGGAGATGATATTTAATAAAATAAGTAGAAATCCACTAAAAGTTTTGTTTGGTTATCTTGCAATCCCGAGATAATCGTCTCCATGCTCCAAATCCATTTTAAAGCCATTTTAAGGCATTTCGCGCATACATGAAATGAACACATTTTTCTCCAAAACTTTAACAGATGCAAGCTTGTCCTGTTTGGTGGAGATGATATTTAATAAAATAAGTAGAAATCCACTAAAAGTTTTGTTTGGTTATCTTGCAATCCCGAGATAATCGTCTCCATGCTCCAAATCCATTTTAAAGCCATTTTTAAGGCATTTCGCGCATACATGAAATGAACACATTTTTCTCCAAAACTATAACAGATGCAAGCTTGTCCTGTTTGGTGGAGATGATATTTAATAAAATAAGTAGAAATCCACTAAAAGTTTTGTTTGGTTATCTTGCAATCCCGAGATAATCGTCTCCATGCTCCAAATCCATTTTAAAGCCATTTTTAAGGCATTTCGCGCATACATGAAATGAACACATTTTTCTCCAAAACTATAACAGATGCAAGCTTGTCCTGTTTGGTGGAGATGATATTTAATAAAATAAGTAGAAATCCACTAAAAGTTTTGTTTGGTTATATTGCAATCCAGAGATAATCGTCTCCATGCTCCAAATCCATTTTAAAGCCATTTTTAAGGCATTTCGCGCATACATGAAATGAACACATTTTTCTCCAAAACTATAACAGATGCAAGCTTGTCCTGTTTGGTGGAGATGATATTTAATAAAATAAGTAGAAATCCACTAAAAGTTTTGTTTGGTTATATTGCAATCCCGAGATAATCGTCTCCATGCTCCAAATCCATTTTAAAGCCATTGTTAAGGCATTTCGCGCATACATGAAATGAACACATTTTTCTCCAAAACTATAACAGATGCAAGCTTGTCCTGTTTGGTGGAGATGATATTTAATAAAATAAGTAGAAATCCACTAAAAGTTTTGTTTGGTTATCTTGCAATCCCGAGATAATCGTCTCCATGCTCCAAATCCATTTTAAAGCCATTTTTAAGGCATTTCGCGCATACATGAAATGAACACATTTTTCTCCAAAACTATAACAGATGCAAGCTTGTCCTGTTTGGTGGAGATGATATTTAATAAAATAAGTAGAAATCCACTAAAAGTTTTGTTTGGTTATCTTGCAATCCCGAGATAATCGTCTCCATGCTCCAAATCCATTTTAAAGCCATTTTTAAGGCATTTCGCGCATACATGAAATGAACACATTTTTCTCCAAAACTTTAACAGATGCAAGCTTGTCCTGTTTGGTGGAGATGATATTTAATAAAATAAGTAGAAATCCACTAAAAGTTTTGTTTGGTTATCTTGCAATCCCGAGATAATCGTCTCCATGCTCCAAATCCATTTTAAAGCCATTTTTAAGGCATTTCGCGCATACATGAAATGAACACATTTTTCTCCAAAACTATAACAGATGCAAGCTTGTCCTGTTTGGTGGAGATGATATTTAATAAAATAAGTAGAAATCCACTAAAAGTTTTGTTTGGTTATCTTGCAATCCCGAGATAATCGTCTCCATGCTCCAAATCCATTTTAAAGCCATTTTTAAGGCATTTCGCGCATACATGAAATGAACACATTTTTCTCCAAAACTATAACAGATGCAAGCTTGTCCTGTTTGGTGGAGATGATATTTAATAAAATAAGTAGAAATCCACTAAAAGTTTTGTTTGGTTATCTTGCAATCCCGAGATAATCGTCTCCATGCTCCAAATCCATTTTAAAGCCATTTTTAAGGCATTTCGCGCATACATGAAATGAACACATTTTTCTCCAAAACTATAACAGATGCAAGCTTGTCCTGTTTGGTGGAGATAATATTTAATAAAATAAGTAGAAATCTACTAAAAGTTTCGTTTGTTTATATTGCCATCCTGAGATAATCGTCTCCATGCTCCAAATCCATTTTAAAGCCATTTTTAAGGCATTTTGCGCATACATGAAATGAACACATTTTTCTCCAAAACTATAACACATGCAATCTTGTCCTGTTTGGTGGAGATGATATTTAATAAAATAAGTAGAAATCCACTAAAAGTTTTGTTTGGTTATCTTGCAATCCCGAGATAATCGTCTCCATGCTCCAAATCCATTTTAAAGCCATTTTTAAGGCATTTCGCGCATACATGAAATGAACACATTTTTCTCCAAAACTATAACAGATGCAAGCTTGTCCTGTTTGGTGGAGATGATATTTAATAAAATAAGTAGAAATCCACTAAAAGTTTTGTTTGGTTATCTTGCAATCCCGAGATAATCGTCTCCATGCTCCAAATCCATTTTAAAGCCATTTTTAAGGCATTTCGCGCATACATGAAATGAACACATTTTTCTCCAAAACTATAACAGATGCAAGCTTGTCCTGTTTGGTGGAGATGATATTTAATAAAATAAGTAGAAATCCACTAAAAGTTTTGTTTGGTTATCTTGCAATCCCGAGATAATCGTCTCCATGCTCCAAATCCATTTTAAAGCCATTTTTAAGGCATTTCGCGCATACATGAAATGAACACATTTTTCTCCAAAACTATAACAGATGCAAGCTTGTCCTGTTTGGTGGAGATGATATTTAATAAAATAAGTAGAAATCCACTAAAAGTTTTGTTTGGTTATCTTGCAATCCCGAGATAATCGTCTCCATGCTCCAAATCCATTTTAAAGCCATTTTTTAGGCATTTCGCGCATACATGAAATGAACACATTTTTCTCCAAAACTATAACAGATGCAAGCTTGTCCTGTTTGGTGGAGATGATATTTAATAAAATAAGTAGAAATCCACTAAAAGTTTTGTTTGGTTATATTGCAATCCCGAGATAATCGTCTCCATGCTCCAAATCCATTTTAAAGCCATTTTTAAGGCATTTCGCGCATACATGAAATGAACACATTTTTCTCCAAAACTATAACAGATGCAAGCTTGTCCTGTTTGGTGGAGATGATATTTAATAAAATAAGTAGAAATCCACTAAAAGTTTTGTTTGGTTATCTTGCAATCCCGAGATAATCGTCTCCATGCTCCAAATCCATTTTAAAGCCATTTTTAAGGCATTTCGCGCATACATGAAATGAACACATTTTTCTCCAAAACTATAACAGATGCAAGCTTGTCCTGTTTGGTGGAGATGATATTTAATAAAATAAGTAGAAATCCACTAAAAGTTTTGTTTGGTTATCTTGCAATCCCGAGATAATCGTCTCCATGCTCCAAATCTATTTTAAAGCCATTTTTAAGGCATTTCGCGCATACATGAAATGAACACATTTTTCTCCAAAACTTTAACAGATGCAAGCTTGTCCTGTTTGGTGGAGATGATATTTAATAAAATAAGTAGAAATCCACTAAAAGTTTTGTTTGGTTATCTTGCAATCCCGAGATAATCGTCTCCATGCTCCAAATCCATTTTAAAGCCATTTTTAAGGCATTTCGCGCATACATGAAATGAACACATTTTTCTCCAAAACTATAACAGATGCAAGCTTGTCCTGTTTGGTGGAGATGATATTTAATAAAATAAGTAGAAATCCACTAAAAGTTTTGTTTGGTTATCTTGCAATCCCGAGATAATCGTCTCCATGCTCCAAATCCATTTTAAAGCCATTTTTAAGGCATTTCGCGCATACATGAAATGAACACATTTTTCTCCAAAACTATAACAGATGCAAGCTTGTCCTGTTTGGTGGAGATGATATTTAATAAAATAAGTAGAGATCCACAAAAAGTTTTGTTTGGTTATCTTGCAATCCCGAGATAATCGTCTCCATGCTCCAAATCCATTTTAAAGCCATTTTTAAGGCATTTCGCGCATACATGAAATGAACACATTTTTCTCCAAAACTATAACAGATGCAAGCTTGTCCTGTTTGGTGGAGATAATATTTAATAAAATAAGTAGAAATCTACTAAAAGTTTCGTTTGTTTATATTGCCATTCTGAGATAATCGTCTCCATGCTCCAAATCCATTTTAAAGCCATTTTTAAGGCATTTTGCGCATACATGAAATGAACACATTTTTCTCCAAAACTATAACACATGCAAGCTTGTCCTGTTTGGTGGAGATGATATTTAATAAAATAAGTAGAAATCCACTAAAAGTTTTGTTTGGTTATCTTGCAATCCCGAGATAATCGTCTCCATGCTCCAAATCCATTTTAAAGCCATTTTTAAGGCATTTCGCGCATACATGAAATGAACACATTTTTCTCCAAAACTATAACAGATGCAAGCTTGTCCTGTTTGGTGGAGATGATATTTAATAAAATAAGTAGAAATCCACTAAAAGTTTTGTTTGGTTATCTTGCAATCCCGAGATAATCGTCTCCATGCTCCAAATCCATTTTAAAGCCATTTTTAAGGCATTTCGCGCATACATGAAATGAACACATTTTTCTCCAAAACTATAACAGATGCAAGCTTGTCCTGTTTGGTGGAGATGATATTTAATAAAATAAGTAGAAATCCACTAAAAGTTTTGTTTGGTTATCTTGCAATCCCGAGATAATCGTCTCCATGCTCCAAATCCATTTTAAAGCCATTTTTAAGGCATTTCGCGCATACATGAAATGAACACATTTTTCTCCAAAACTATAACAGATGCAAGCTTGTCCTGTTTGGTGGAGATGATATTTAATAAAATAAGTAGAAATCCACTAAAAGTTTTGTTTGGTTATCTTGCAATCCCGAGATAATCGTCTCCATGCTCCAAATCCATTTTAAAGCCATTTTTAAGGCATTTCGCGCATACATGAAATGAACACATTTTTCTCCAAAACTATAACAGATGCAAGCTTGTCCTGTTTGGTGGAGATGATATTTAATAAAATAAGTAGAAATCCACTAAAAGTTTTGTTTGGTTATCTTGCAATCCCGAGATAATCGTCTCCATGCTCCAAATCCATTTTAAAGCCATTTTTAAGGCATTTCGCGCATACATGAAATGAACACATTTTTCTCCAAAACTATAACAGATGCAAGCTTGTCCTGTTTGGTGGAGATGATATTTAATAAAATAAGTAGAAATCCACTAAAAGTTTTGTTTGGTTATCTTGCAATCCCGAGATAATCGTCTCCATGCTCCAAATCCATTTTAAAGCCATTTTTAAGGCATTTCGCGCATACATGAAATGAACACATTTTTCTCCAAAACTATAACAGATGCAAGCTTGTCCTGTTTGGTGGAGATGATATTTAATAAAATAAGTAGAAATCCACTAAAAGTTTTGTTTGGTTATCTTGCAATCCCGAGATAATCGTCTCCATGCTCCAAATCCATTTTAAAGCCATTTTTAAGGCATTTCGCGCATACATGAAATGAACACATTTTTCTCCAAAACTATAACAGATGCAAGCTTGTCCTGTTTGGTGGAGATGATATTTAATAAAATAAGTAGAAATCCACTAAAAGTTTTGTTTGGTTATCTTGCAATCCCGAGATAATCGTCTCCATGCTCCAAATCCATTTTAAAGCCATTTTTAAGGCATTTCGCGCATACATGAAATGAACACATTTTTCTCCAAAACTATAACAGATGCAAGCTTGTCCTGTTTGGTGGAGATGATATTTAATAAAATAAGTAGAAATCCACTAAAAGTTTTGTTTGGTTATCTTGCAATCCCGAGATAATCGTCTCCATGCTCCAAATCCATTTTAAAGCCATTTTTAAGGCATTTCGCGCATACATGAAATGAACACATTTTTCTCCAAAACTATAACAGATGCAAGCTTGTCCTGTTTGGTGGAGATGATATTTAATAAAATAAGTAGAAATCCACTAAAAGTTTTGTTTGGTTATCTTGCAATCCCGAGATAATCGTCTCCATGCTCCAAATCCATTTTAAAGCCATTTTTAAGGCATTTCGCGCATACATGAAATGAACACATTTTTCTCCAAAACTATAACAGATGCAAGCTTGTCCTGTTTGGTGGAGATGATATTTAATAAAATAAGTAGAAATCCACTAAAAGTTTTGTTTGGTTATCTTGCAATCCCGAGATAATCGTCTCCATGCTCCAAATCCATTTTAAAGCCATTTTTAAGGCATTTCGCGCATACATGAAATGAACACATTTTTCTCCAAAACTATAACAGATGCAAGCTTGTCCTGTTTGGTGGAGATGATATTTAATAAAATAAGTAGAAATCCACTAAAAGTTTTGTTTGGTTATCTTGCAATCCCGAGATAATCGTCTCCATGCTCCAAATCCATTTTAAAGCCATTTTTAAGGCATTTCGCGCATACATGAAATGAACACATTTTTCTCCAAAACTATAACAGATGCAAGCTTGTCCTGTTTGGTGGAGATGATATTTAATAAAATAAGTAGAAATCCACTAAAAGTTTTGTTTGGTTATCTTGCAATCCCGAGATAATCGTCTCCATGCTCCAAATCCATTTTAAAGCCATTTTTAAGGCATTTCGCGCATACATGAAATGAACACATTTTTCTCCAAAACTATAACAGATGCAAGCTTGTCCTGTTTGGTGGAGATGATATTTAATAAAATAAGTAGAAATCCACTAAAAGTTTTGTTTGGTTATCTTGCAATCCCGAGATAATCGTCTCCATGCTCCAAATCCATTTTAAAGCCATTTTTAAGGCATTTCGCGCATACATGAAATGAACACATTTTTCTCCAAAACTATAACAGATGCAAGCTTGTCCTGTTTGGTGGAGATGATATTTAATAAAATAAGTAGAAATCCACTAAAAGTTTTGTTTGGTTATCTTGCAATCCCGAGATAATCGTCTCCATGCTCCAAATCCATTTTAAAGCCATTTTAAAGGCATTTCGCGCATACATGAAATGAACACATTTTTCTCCAAAACTATAACAGATGCAAGCTTGTCCTGTTTGGTGGAGATGATATTTAATAAAATAAGTAGAAATCCACTAAAAGTTTTGTTTGGTTATCTTGCAATCCCGAGATAATCGTCTCCATGCTCCAAATCCATTTTAAAGCCATTTTTAAGGCATTTCGCGCATACATGAAATGAACACATTTTTCTCCAAAACTATAACAGATGCAAGCTTGTCCTGTTTGGTGGAGATGATATTTAATAAAATAAGTAGAAATCCACTAAAAGTTTTGTTTGGTTATCTTGCAATCCCGAGATAATCGTCTCCATGCTCCAAATCCATTTTAAAGCCATTTTTAAGGCATTTCGCGCATACATGAAATGAACACATTTTTCTCCAAAACTATAACAGATGCAAGCTTGTCCTGTTTGGTGGAGATGATATTTAATAAAATAAGTAGAAATCCACTAAAAGTTTTGTTTGGTTATCTTGCAATCCCGAGATAATCGTCTCCATGCTCCAAATCCATTTTAAAGCCATTTTTAAGGCATTTCGCGCATACATGAAATGAACACATTTTTCTCCAAAACTATAACAGATGCAAGCTTGTCCTGTTTGGTGGAGATGATATTTAATAAAATAAGTAGAAATCCACTAAAAGTTTTGTTTGGTTATCTTGCAATCCCGAGATAATCGTCTCCATGCTCCAAATCCATTTTAAAGCCATTTTTAAGGCATTTCGCGCATACATGAAATGAACACATTTTTCTCCAAAACTATAACAGATGCAAGCTTGTCCTGTTTGGTGGAGATGATATTTAATAAAATAAGTAGAAATCCACTAAAAGTTTTGTTTGGTTATCTTGCAATCCCGAGATAATCGTCTCCATGCTCCAAATCCATTTTAAAGCCATTTTTAAGGCATTTCGCGCATACATGAAATGAACACATTTTTCTCCAAAACTATAACAGATGCAAGCTTGTCCTGTTTGGTGGAGATGATATTTAATAAAATAAGTAGAAATCCACTAAAAGTTTTGTTTGGTTATCTTGCAATCCCGAGATAATCGTCTCCATGCTCCAAATCCATTTTAAAGCCATTTTTAAGGCATTTCGCGCATACATGAAATGAACACATTTTTCTCCAAAACTATAACAGATGCAAGCTTGTCCTGTTTGGTGGAGATGATATTTAATAAAATAAGTAGAAATCCACTAAAAGTTTTGTTTGGTTATCTTGCAATCCCGAGATAATCGTCTCCATGCTCCAAATCCATTTTAAAGCCATTTTTAAGGCATTTCGCGCATACATGAAATGAACACATTTTTCTCCAAAACTATAACAGATGCAAGCTTGTCCTGTTTGGTGGAGATGATATTTAATAAAATAAGTAGAAATCCACTAAAAGTTTTGTTTGGTTATCTTGCAATCCCGAGATAATCGTCTCCATGCTCCAAATCCATTTTAAAGCCATTTTTAAGGCATTTCGCGCATACATGAAATGAACACATTTTTCTCCAAAACTATAACAGATGCAAGCTTGTCCTGTTTGGTGGAGATGATATTTAATAAAATAAGTAGAAATCCACTAAAAGTTTTGTTTGGTTATCTTGCAATCCCGAGATAATCGTCTCCATGCTCCAAATCCATTTTAAAGCCATTTTTAAGGCATTTCGCGCATACATGAAATGAACACATTTTTCTCCAAAACTATAACAGATGCAAGCTTGTCCTGTTTGGTGGAGATAATATTTAATAAAATAAGTAGAAATCTACTAAAAGTTTCGTTTGTTTATATTGCCATCCTGAGATAATCGTCTCCATGCTCCAAATCCATTTTAAAGCCATTTTTAAGGCATTTCGCGCATACATGAAATGAACACATTTTTCTCCAAAACTATAACAGATGCAAGCTTGTCCTGTTTGGTGGAGATGATATTTAATAAAATAAGTAGAAATCCACTAAAAGTTTTGTTTGGTTATCTTGCAATCCCGAGATAATCGTCTCCATGCTCCAAATCCATTTTAAAGCCATTTTTAAGGCATTTCGCGCATACATGAAATGAACACATTTTTCTCCAAAACTATAACAGATGCAAGCTTGTCCTGTTTGGTGGAGATGATATTTAATAAAATAAGTAGAAATCCACTAAAAGTTTTGTTTGGTTATCTTGCAATCCCGAGATAATCGTCTCCATGCTCCAAATCCATTTTAAAGTCATTTTTAAGGCATTTCGCGCATACATGAAATGAACACATTTTTCTCCAAAACTATAACAGATGCAAGCTTGTCCTGTTTGGTGGAGATGATATTTAATAAAATAAGTAGAAATCCACTAAAAGTTTTGTTTGGTTATCTTGCAATCCCGAGATAATCGTCTCCATGCTCCAAATCCATTTTAAAGCCATTTCAAAGGCATTTTGCGCATACATGAAATGAACACATTTTTCTCCAAAACTATAACACATGCAAGCTTGTCCTGTTTGGTGGAGATGATATTTAATAAAATAAGTAGAAATCCACTAAAAGTTTTGTTTGGTTATCTTGCAATCCCGAGATAATCGTCTCCATGCTCCAAATCCATTTTAAAGCCATTTTTAAGGCATTTCGCGCATACATGAAATGAACACATTTTTCTCCAAAACTATAACAGATGCAAGCTTGTCCTGTTTGGTGGAGATGATATTTAATAAAATAAGTAGAAATCCACTAAAAGTTTTGTTTGGTTATCTTGCAATCCCGAGATAATCGTCTCCATGCTCCAAATCCATTTTAAAGCCATTTTTAAGGCATTTCGTGCATACATGAAATGAACAAATTTTTCTCCAAAACTATAACAGATGCAAGCTTGTCCTGTTTGGTGGAGATGATATTTAATAAAATAAGTAGAAATCCACTAAAAGTTTTGTTTGGTTATCTTGCAATCCCGAGATAATCGTCTCCATGCTCCAAATCCATTTTAAAGCCATTTTTAAGGCATTTCGCGCATACATGAAATGAACACATTTTTCTCCAAAACTATAACAGATGCAAGCTTGTCCTGTTTGGTGGAGATGATATTTAATAAAATAAGTAGAAATCCACTAAAAGTTTTGTTTGGTTATATTGCAATCCCGAGATAATCGTCTCCATGCTCCAAATCCATTTTAAAGCCATTTTTAAGGCATTTCGCGCATACATGAAATGAACACATTTTTCTCCAAAACTATAACAGATGCAAGCTTGTCCTGTTTGGTGGAGATGATATTTAATAAAATAAGTAGAAATCCACTAAAAGTTGTTTGGTTATCTTGCAATCCCGAGATAATCGTCTCCATGCTCCAAATCCATTTTAAAGCCATTTTTTAAGGCATTTCGCGCATACATGAAATGAACACATTTTTCTCCAAAAACTATAACAGATGCAAGCTTGTCCTGTTTGGTGGAGATGATATTTAATAAAATAAGTAGAAATCCACTAAAAGTTTTGTTTGGTTATATTGCAATCCCGAGATAATCGTCTCCATGCTCCAAATCCATTTTAAAGCCATTTTTAAGGCATTTCGCGCATACATGAAATGAACACATTTTTCTCCAAAACTATAACAGATGCAAGCTTGTCCTGTTTGGTGGAGATGATATTTAATAAAATAAGTAGAAATCCACTAAAAGTTTTGTTTGGTTATCTTGCAATCCCGAGATAATCGTCTCCATGCTCCAAATCCATTTTAAAGCCATTTTTAAGGCATTTCGCGCATACATGAAATGAACACATTTTTCTCCAAAACTATAACAGATGCAAGCTTGTCCTGTTTGGTGGAGATGATATTTAATAAAATAAGTAGAAATCCACTAAAAGTTTTGTTTGGTTATCTTGCAATCCCGAGATAATCGTCTCCATGCTCCAAATCCATTTTAAAGCCATTTTTAAGGCATTTCGCGCATACATGAAATGAACACATTTTTCTCCAAAACTATAACAGATGCAAGCTTGTCCTGTTTGGTGGAGATGATATTTAATAAAATAAGTAGAAATCCACTAAAAGTTTTGTTTGGTTATCTTGCAATCCCGAGATAATCGTCTCCATGCTCCAAATCCATTTTAAAGCCATTTTTAAGGCATTTCGCGCATACATGAAATGAACACATTTTTCTCCAAAACTATAACAGATGAAAGCTTGTCCTGTTTGGTGGAGATGATATTTAATAAAATAAGTAGAAATCCACTAAAAGTTTTGTTTGGTTATCTTGCAATCCCGAGATAATCGTCTCCATGCTCCAAATCCATTTTAAAGCCATTTTTAAGGCATTTCGCGCATACATGAAATGAACACATTTTTCTCCAAAACTATAACAGATGCAAGCTTGTCCTGTTTGGTGGAGATGATATTTAATAAAATAAGTAGAAATCCACTAAAAGTTTTGTTTGGTTATCTTGCAATCACGAGATAATCGTCTCCATGCTCCAAATCCATTTTAAAGCCATTTTAAGGCATTTCGCGCATACATGAAATGAACACATTTTTCTCCAAAACTTTAACAGATGCAAGCTTGTCCTGTTTGGTGGAGATGATATTTAATAAAATAAGTAGAAATCCACTAAAAGTTTTGTTTGGTTATCTTGCAATCCCGAGATAATCGTCTCCATGCTCCAAATCCATTTTAAAGCCATTTTTAAGGCATTTCGCGCATACATGAAATGAACACATTTTTCTCCAAAACTATAACAGATGCAAGCTTGTCCTGTTTGGTGGAGATGATATTTAATAAAATAAGTAGAAATCCACTAAAAGTTTTGTTTGGTTATCTTGCAATCCCGAGATAATCGTCTCCATGCTCCAAATCCATTTTAAAGCCATTTTTAAGGCATTTCGCGCATACATGAAATGAACACATTTTTCTCCAAAACTATAACAGATGCAAGCTTGTCCTGTTTGGTGGAGATGATATTTAATAAAATAAGTAGAAATCCACTAAAAGTTTTGTTTGGTTATATTGCAATCCCGAGATAATCGTCTCCATGCTCCAAATCCATTTTAAAGCCATTTTTAAGGCATTTCGCGCATACATGAAATGAACACATTTTTCTCCAAAACTATAACAGATGCAAGCTTGTCCTGTTTGGTGGAGATGATATTTAATAAAATAAGTAGAAATCCACTAAAAGTTTTGTTTGGTTATATTGCAATCCCGAGATAATCGTCTCCATGCTCCAAATCCATTTTAAAGCCATTTTTAAGGCATTTCGCGCATACATGAAATGAACACATTTTTCTCCAAAACTATAACAGATGCAAGCTTGTCCTGTTTGGTGGAGATGATATTTAATAAAATAAGTAGAAATCCACTAAAAGTTTTGTTTGGTTATCTTGCAATCCCGAGATAATCGTCTCCATGCTCCAAATCCATTTTAAAGCCATTTTTAAGGCATTTCGCGCATACATGAAATGAACACATTTTTCTCCAAAACTATAACAGATGCAAGCTTGTCCTGTTTGGTGGAGATGATATTTAATAAAATAAGTAGAAATCCACTAAAAGTTTTGTTTGGTTATCTTGCAATCCCGAGATAATCGTCTCCATGCTCCAAATCCATTTTAAAGCCATTTTTAAGGCATTTCGCGCATACATGAAATGAACACATTTTTCTCCAAAACTTTAACAGATGCAAGCTTGTCCTGTTTGGTGGAGATGATATTTAATAAAATAAGTAGAAATCCACTAAAAGTTTTGTTTGGTTATCTTGCAATCCCGAGATAATCGTCTCCATGCTCCAAATCCATTTTAAAGCCATTTTTAAGGCATTTCGCGCATACATGAAATGAACACATTTTTCTCCAAAACTATAACAGATGCAAGCTTGTCCTGTTTGGTGGAGATGATATTTAATAAAATAAGTAGAAATCCACTAAAAGTTTTGTTTGGTTATCTTGCAATCCCGAGATAATCGTCTCCATGCTCCAAATCCATTTTAAAGCCATTTTTAAGGCATTTCGCGCATACATGAAATGAACACATTTTTCTCCAAAACTTTAACAGATGCAAGCTTGTCCTGTTTGGTGGAGATGATATTTAATAAAATAAGTAGAAATCCACTAAAAGTTTTGTTTGGTTATCTTGCAATCCCGAGATAATCGTCTCCATGCTCCAAATCCATTTTAAAGCCATTTTTAAGGCATTTCGCGCATACATGAAATGAACACATTTTTCTCCAAAACTATAACAGATGCAAGCTTGTCCTGTTTGGTGGAGATGATATTTAATAAAATAAGTAGAAATCCACTAAAAGTTTTGTTTGGTTATCTTGCAATCCCGAGATAATCGTCTCCATGCTCCAAATCCATTTTAAAGCCATTTTTAAGGCATTTCGCGCATACATGAAATGAACACATTTTTCTCCAAAACTATAACAGATGCAAGCTTGTCCTGTTTGGTGGAGATGATATTTAATAAAATAAGTAGAAATCCACTAAAAGTTTTGTTTGGTTATATTGCAATCCCGAGATAATCGTCTCCATGCTCCAAATCCATTTTAAAGCCATTTTTAAGGCATTTCGCGCATACATGAAATGAACACATTTTTCTCCAAAACTATAACAGATGCAAGCTTGTCCTGTTTGGTGGAGATGATATTTAATAAAATAAGTAGAAATCCACTAAAAGTTTTGTTTGGTTATCTTGCAATCCCGAGATAATCGTCTCCATGCTCCAAATCCATTTTAAAGCCATTTTTAAGGCATTTCGCGCATACATGAAATGAACACATTTTTCTCCAAAACTATAACAGATGCAAGCTTGTCCTGTTTGGTGGAGATGATATTTAATAAAATAAGTAGAAATCCACTAAAAGTTTTGTTTGGTTATCTTGCAATCCCGAGATAATCGTCTCCATGCTCCAAATCTATTTTAAAGCCATTTTTAAGGCATTTCGCGCATACATGAAATGAACACATTTTTCTCCAAAACTTTAACAGATGCAAGCTTGTCCTGTTTGGTGGAGATGATATTTAATAAAATAAGTAGAAATCCACTAAAAGTTTTGTTTGGTTATCTTGCAATCCCGAGATAATCGTCTCCATGCTCCAAATCCATTTTAAAGCCATTTTTAAGGCATTTCGCGCATACATGAAATGAACACATTTTTCTCCAAAACTATAACACATGCAAGCTTGTCCTGTTTGGTGGAGATAATATTTAATAAAATAAGTAGAAATCTACTAAAAGTTTCGTTTGTTTATATTGCCATTCTGAGATAATCGTCTCCATGCTCCAAATCCATTTTAAAGCCATTTTTAAGGCATTTTGCGCATACATGAAATGAACACATTTTTCTCCAAAACTATAACACATGCAAGCTTGTCCTGTTTGGTGGAGATGATATTTAATAAAATAAGTAGAAATCCACTAAAAGTTTTGTTTGGTTATCTTGCAATCCCGAGATAATCGTCTCCATGCTCCAAATCCATTTTAAAGCCATTTTTAAGGCATTTCGCGCATACATGAAATGAACACATTTTTCTCCAAAACTATAACAGATGCAAGCTTGTCCTGTTTGGTGGAGATGATATTTAATAAAATAAGTAGAAATCCACTAAAAGTTTTGTTTGGTTATCTTGCAATCCCGAGATAATCGTCTCCATGCTCCAAATCCATTTTAAAGCCATTTTTAAGGCATTTCGCGCATACATGAAATGAACACATTTTTCTCCAAAACTATAACAGATGCAAGCTTGTCCCGTTTGGTGGAGATGATATTTAATAAAATAAGTAGAAATCCACTAAAAGTTTTGTTTGGTTATCTTGCAATCCCGAGATAATCGTCTCCATGCTCCAAATCCATTTTAAAGCCATTTTTAAGGCATTTCGCGCATACATGAAATGAACACATTTTTCTCCAAAACTATAACAGATGCAAGCTTGTCCTGTTTGGTGGAGATGATATTTAATAAAATAAGTAGAAATCCACTAAAAGTTTTGTTTGGTTATCTTGCAATCCCGAGATAATCGTCTCCATGCTCCAAATCCATTTTAAAGCCATTTTTAAGGCATTTCGCGCATACATGAAATGAACACATTTTTCTCCAAAACTATAACAGATGCAAGCTTGTCCTGTTTGGTGGAGATGATATTTAATAAAATAAGTAGAAATCCACTAAAAGTTTTGTTTGGTTATCTTGCAATCCCGAGATAATCGTCTCCATGCTCCAAATCCATTTTAAAGCCATTTTTAAGGCATTTCGCGCATACATGAAATGAACACATTTTTCTCCAAAACTATAACAGATGCAAGCTTGTCCTGTTTGGTGGAGATGATATTTAATAAAATAAGTAGAAATCCACTAAAAGTTTTGTTTGGTTATCTTGCAATCCCGAGATAATCGTCTCCATGCTCCAAATCCATTTTAAAGCCATTTTTAAGGCATTTCGCGCATACATGAAATGAACACATTTTTCTCCAAAACTATAACAGATGCAAGCTTGTCCTGTTTGGTGGAGATGATATTTAATAAAATAAGTAGAAATCCACTAAAAGTTTTGTTTGGTTATCTTGCAATCCCGAGATAATCGTCTCCATGCTCCAAATCCATTTTAAAGCCATTTTTAAGGCATTTCGCGCATACATGAAATGAACACATTTTTCTCCAAAACTATAACAGATGCAAGCTTGTCCTGTTTGGTGGAGATGATATTTAATAAAATAAGTAGAAATCCACTAAAAGTTTTGTTTGGTTATCTTGCAATCCCGAGATAATCGTCTCCATGCTCCAAATCCATTTTAAAGCCATTTTTAAGGCATTTCGCGCATACATGAAATGAACACATTTTTCTCCAAAACTATAACAGATGCAAGCTTGTCCTGTTTGGTGGAGATGATATTTAATAAAATAAGTAGAAATCCACTAAAAGTTTTGTTTGGTTATCTTGCAATCCCGAGATAATCGTCTCCATGCTCCAAATCCATTTTAAAGCCATTTTTAAGGCATTTCGCGCATACATGAAATGAACACATTTTTCTCCAAAACTATAACAGATGCAAGCTTGTCCTGTTTGGTGGAGATGATATTTAATAAAATAAGTAGAAATCCACTAAAAGTTTTGTTTGGTTATCTTGCAATCCCGAGATAATCGTCTCCATGCTCCAAATCCATTTTAAAGCCATTTTTAAGGCATTTCGCGCATACATGAAATGAACACATTTTTCTCCAAAACTATAACAGATGCAAGCTTGTCCTGTTTGGTGGAGATGATATTTAATAAAATAAGTAGAAATCCACTAAAAGTTTTGTTTGGTTATCTTGCAATCCCGAGATAATCGTCTCCATGCTCCAAATCCATTTTAAAGCCATTTTTAAGGCATTTCGCGCATACATGAAATGAACACATTTTTCTCCAAAACTATAACAGATGCAAGCTTGTCCTGTTTGGTGGAGATGACATTTAATAAAATAAGTAGAAATCCACTAAAAGTTTTGTTTGGTTATCTTGCAATCCCGAGATAATCGTCTCCATGCTCCAAATCCATTTTAAAGCCATTTTTAAGGCATTTCGCGCATACATGAAATGAACACATTTTTCTCCAAAACTATAACAGATGCAAGCTTGTCCTGTTTGGTGGAGATGATATTTAATAAAATAAGTAGAAATCCACTAAAAGTTTTGTTTGGTTATATTGCAATCCCGAGATAATCGTCTCCATGCTCCAAATCCATTTTAAAGCCATTTTTAAGGCATTTCGCGCATACATGAAATGAACACATTTTTCTCCAAAACTATAACAGATGCAAGCTTGTCCTGTTTGGTGGAGATGATATTTAATAAAATAAGTAGAAATCCACTAAAAAGTTTGTTTGGTTATCTTGCAATCCCGAGATAATCGTCTCCATGCTCCAAATCCATTTTAAAGCCATTTTTAAGGCATTTCGCGCATACATGAAATGAACACATTTTTCTCCAAAACTATAACAGATGCAAGCTTGTCCTGTTTGGTGGAGATGATATTTAATAAAATAAGTAGAAATCCACTAAAAGTTTTGTTTGGTTATCTTGCAATCCCGAGATAATCGTCTCCATGCTCCAAATCCATTTTAAAGCCATTTTTAAGGCATTTCGCGCATACATGAAATGAACACATTTTTCTCCAAAACTATAACAGATGCAAGCTTGTCCTGTTTGGTGGAGATGATATTTAATAAAATAAGTAGAAATCCACTAAAAGTTTTGTTTGGTTATCTTGCAATCCCGAGATAATCGTCTCCATGCTCCAAATCCATTTTAAAGCCATTTTTAAGGCATTTCGCGCATACATGAAATGAACACATTTTTCTCCAAAACTATAACAGATGCAAGCTTGTCCTGTTTGGTGGAGATGATATTTAATAAAATAAGTAGAAATCCACTAAAAGTTTTGTTTGGTTATCTTGCAATCCCAAGATAATCGTCTCCATGCTCCAAATCCATTTTAAAGCCATTTTTAAAACATTTCGCGCATACATGAAATGAACACATTTTTCTCCAAAACTATAACAGATGCAAGCTTGTCCTGCTTGGTGGAGATGATATTTAATAAAATAAGTAGAAATCCACTAAAAGTTTTGTTTGGTTATCTTGCAATCCCGAGATAATCGTCTCCATGCTCCAAATCCATTTTAAAGCCATTTTTAAGGCATTTCGCGCATACATGAAATGAACACATTTTTCTCCAAAACTATAACAGATGCAAGCTTGTCCTGTTTGGTGGAGATGATATTTAATAAAATAAGTAGAAATCTACTAAAAGTTTTGTTTGGTTATCTTGCAATCCCGAGATAATCGTCTCCATGCTCCAAATCCATTTTAAAGCCATTTCAAAGGCATTTTGCGCATACATGAAATGAACACATTTTTCTCCAAAACTATAACACATGCAAGCTTGTACTGTTTGGTGGAGATGATATTTAATAAAATAAGTAGAAATCCACTAAAAGTTTTGTTTGGTTATCTTGCAATCCCGAGATAATCGTCTCCATGCTCCAAATCCATTTTAAAGCCATTTTTAAGGCATTTCGCGCATACATGAAATGAACACATTTTTCTCCAAAACTATAACAGATGCAAGCTTGTCCTGTTTGGTGGAGATGATATTTAATAAAATAAGTAGAAATCCACTAAAAGTTTTGTTTGGTTATCTTGCAATCCCGAGATAATCGTCTCCATGCTCCAAATCCATTTTAAAGCCATTTTTAAGGCATTTCGCGCATACATGAAATGAACACATTTTTCTCCAAAACTATAACAGATGCAAGCTTGTCCTGTTTGGTGGAGATGATATTTAATAAAATAAGTAGAAATCCACTAAAAGTTTTGTTTGGTTATCTTGCAATCCCGAGATAATCGTCTCCATGCTCCAAATCCATTTTAAAGCCATTTTTAAGGCATTTCGCGCATACATGAAATGAACACATTTTTCTCCAAAACTATAACAGATGCAAGCTTGTCCTGTTTGGTGGAGATGATATTTAATAAAATAAGTAGAAATCCACTAAAAGTTTTGTTTGATTATATTGCAATCCCGAGATAATCGTCTCCATGCTCCAAATCCATTTTAAAGCCATTTTTAAGGCATTTAGCGCATACATGAAATGAACACATTTTTCTCCAAAACTATAACAGATGCAAGCTTGTCCTGTTTGGTGGAGATGATATTTAATAAAATAAGTAGAAATCCACTAAAAGTTTTGTTTGGTTATCTTGCAATCCCGAGATAATCGTCTCCATGCTCCAAATCCATTTTAAAGCCATTTTTAAGGCATTTCGCGCATACATGAAATGAACACATTTTTCTCCAAAACTATAACAGATGCAAGCTTGTCCTGTTTGGTGGAGATGATATTTAATAAAATAAGTAGAAATCCACTAAAAGTTTTGTTTGGTTATCTTGCAATCCCGAGATAATCGTCTCCATGCTCCAAATCCATTTTAAAGCCATTTTTAAGGCATTTCGCGCATACATGAAATGAACACATTTTTCTCCAAAACTATAACAGATGCAAGCTTGTCCTGTTTGGTGGAGATAATATTTAATAAAATAAGTAGAAATCTACTAAAAGTTTCGTTTGTTTATATTGCCATCCTGAGATAATCGTCTCCATGCTCCAAATCCATTTTAAAGCCATTTCAAAGGCATTTTGCGCATACATGAAATGAACACATTTTTCTCCAAAACTATAACACATGCAAGCTTGTCCTGTTTGGTGGAGATGATATTTAATAAAATAAGTAGAAATCAACTAAAAGTTTTGTTTGGTTATCTTGCAATCCCGAGATAATCGTCTCTATGCTCCAAATCCATTTTAAAGCCATTTTTAAGGCATTTCGCGCATACATGAAATGAACACATTTTTCTCCAAAACTATAACAGATGCAAGCTTGTCCTGTTTGGTGGAGATGATATTTAATAAAATAAGTAGAAATCCACTAAAAGTTTTGTTTGGTTATCTTGCAATCCCGAGATAATCGTCTCCATGCTCCAAATCCATTTTAAAGCCATTTCAAAGGCATTTTGCGCATACATGAAATGAACACATTTTTCTCCAAAACTATAACAGATGCAAGCTTGTCCTGTTCGGTGGAGATGATATTTAATAAAATAAGTAGAAATCCACTAAAAGTTTTGTTTGGTTATCTTGCAATCCCGAGATAATCGTCTCCATGCTCCAAATCCATTTTAAAGCCATTTTTAAGGCATTTCGCGCATACATGAAATGAACACATTTTTCTCCAAAACTATAACAGATGCAATCTTGTCCTGTTTGGTGGAGATGATATTTAATAAAATAAGTAGAAATCCACTAAAAGTTTTGTTTGGTTATCTTGCAATCCCGAGATAATCGTCTCCATGCTCCAAATCCATTTTAAAGCCATTTCAAAGGCATTTTGCGCATACATGAAATGAACACATTTTTCTCCAAAACTATAACACATGCAAGCTTGTCCTGTTTGGTGGAGATGATATTTAATAAAATAAGTAGAAATCCACTAAAAGTTTTGTTTGGTTATCTTGCAATCCCGAGATAATCGTCTCCATGCTCCAAATCCATTTTAAAGCCATTTTTAGGGCATTTCGCGCATACATGAAATGAACACATTTTTCTCCAAAACTATAACAGATGCAAGCTTGTCCTGTTTGGTGGAGATGATATTTAATAAAATAAGTAGAAATCCACTAAAAGTTTTGTTTGGTTATCTTGCAATCCCGAGATAATCGTCTCCATGCTCCAAATCCATTTTAAAGCCATTTTTAAGGCATTTCGCGCATACATGAAATGAACACATTTTTCTCCAAAACTATAACAGATGCAAGCTTGTCCTGTTTGGTGGAGATGATATTTAATAAAATAAGTAGAAATCCACTAAAAGTTTTGTTTGGTTATCTTGCAATCCCGAGATAATCGTCTCCATGCTCCAAATCCATTTTAAAGCCATTTTTAAGGCATTTCGCGCATACATGAAATGAACACATTTTTCTCCAAAACTATAACAGATGCAAGCTTGTCCTGTTTGGTGGAGATGATATTTAATAAAATAAGTAGAAATCCACTAAAAGTTTTGTTTGGTTATCTTGCAATCCCGAGATAATCGTCTCCATGCTCCAAATCCATTTTAAAGCCATTTTTAAGGCATTTCGCGCATACATGAAATGAACACATTTTTCTCCAAAACTATAACAGATGCAAGCTTGTCCTGTTTGGTGGAGATGATATTTAATAAAATAAGTAGAAATCCACTAAAAGTTTTGTTTGGTTATCTTGCAATCCCGAGATAATCGTCTCCATGCTCCAAATCCATTTTAAAGCCATTTTAAGGCATTTCGCGCATACATGAAATGAACACATTTTTCTCCAAAACTTTAACAGATGCAAGCTTGTCCTGTTTGGTGGAGATGATATTTAATAAAATAAGTAGAAATCCACTAAAAGTTTTGTTTGGTTATCTTGCAATCCCGAGATAATCGTCTCCATGCTCCAAATCCATTTTAAAGCCATTTTTAAGGCATTTCGCGCATACATGAAATGAACACATTTTTCTCCAAAACTATAACAGATGCAAGCTTGTCCTGTTTGGTGGAGATGATATTTAATAAAATAAGTAGAAATCCACTAAAAGTTTTGTTTGGTTATCTTGCAATCCCGAGATAATCGTCTCCATGCTCCAAATCCATTTTAAAGCCATTTTTAAGGCATTTCGCGCATACATGAAATGAACACATTTTTCTCCAAAACTATAACAGATGCAAGCTTGTCCTGTTTGGTGGAGATGATATTTAATAAAATAAGTAGAAATCCACTAAAAGTTTTGTTTGGTTATATTGCAATCCCGAGATAATCGTCTCCAAGCTCCAAATCCATTTTAAAGCCATTTTTAAGGCATTTCGCGCATACATGAAATGAACACATTTTTCTCCAAAACTATAACAGATGCAAGCTTGTCCTGTTTGGTGGAGATGATATTTAATAAAATAAGTAGAAATCCACTAAAAGTTTTGTTTGGTTATATTGCAATCCCGAGATAATCGTCTCCATGCTCCAAATCCATTTTAAAGCCATTTTTAAGGCATTTCGCGCATACATGAAATGAACACATTTTTCTCCAAAACTATAACAGATGCAAGCTTGTCCTGTTTGGTGGAGATGATATTTAATAAAATAAGTAGAAATCCACTAAAAGTTTTGTTTGGTTATCTTGCAATCCCGAGATAATCGTCTCCATGCTCCAAATCCATTTTAAAGCCATTTTTAAGGCATTTCGCGCATACATGAAATGAACACATTTTTCTCCAAAACTATAACAGATGCAAGCTTGTCCTGTTTAGTGGAGATGATATTTAATAAAATAAGTAGAAATCCACTAAATGTTTTGTTTGGTTATCTTGCAATCCCGAGATAATCGTTTCCATGCTCCAAATCCATTTTAAAGCCATTTTTAAGGCATTTCGCGCATACATGAAATGAACACATTTTTCTCCAAAACTTTAACAGATGCAAGCTTGTCCTGTTTGGTGGAGATGATATTTAATAAAATAAGTAGAAATCCACTAAAAGTTTTGTTTGGTTATCTTGCAATCCCGAGATAATCGTCTCCATGCTCCAAATCCATTTTAAAGCCATTTTTAAGGCATTTCGCGCATACATGAAATGAACACATTTTTCTCCAAAACTATAACAGATGCAAGCTTGTCCTGTTTGGTGGAGATGATATTTAATAAAATAAGTAGAAATCCACTAAAAGTTTTGTTTGGTTATCTTGCAATCCCGAGATAATCGTCTCCATGCTCCAAATCCATTTTAAAGCCATTTTTAAGGCATTTCGCGCATACATGAAATGAACACATTTTTCTCCAAAACTATAACAGATGCAAGCTTGTCCTGTTTGGTGGAGATGATATTTAATAAAATAAGTAGAAATCCACTAAAAGTTTTGTTTGGTTATCTTGCAATCCCGAGATAATCGTCTCCATGCTCCAAATCCATTTTAAAGCCATTTTTAAGGCATTTCGCGCATACATGAAATGAACACATTTTTCTCCAAAACTATAACAGATGCAAGCTTGTCCTGTTTGGTGGAGATAATATTTAATAAAATAAGTAGAAATCTACTAAAAGTTTCGTTTGTTTATATTGCCATCCTGAGATAATCGTCTCCATGCTCCAAATCCATTTTAAAGCCATTTTTAAGGCATTTTGCGCATACATGAAATGAACACATTTTTCTCCAAAACTATAACACATGCAATCTTGTCCTGTTTGGTGGAGATGATATTTAATAAAATAAGTAGAAATCCACTAAAAGTTTTGTTTGGTTATCTTGCAATCCCGAGATAATCGTCTCCATGCTCCAAATCCATTTTAAAGCCATTTTTAAGGCATTTCGCGCATACATGAAATGAACACATTTTTCTCCAAAACTATAACAGATGCAAGCTTGTCCTGTTTGGTGGAGATGATATTTAATAAAATAAGTAGAAATCCACTAAAAGTTTTGTTTGGTTATCTTGCAATCCCGAGATAATCGTCTCCATGCTCCAAATCCATTTTAAAGCCATTTTTAAGGCATTTCGCGCATACATGAAATGAACACATTTTTCTCCAAAACTATAACAGATGCAAGCTTGTCCTGTTTGGTGGAGATGATATTTAATAAAATAAGTAGAAATCCACTAAAAGTTTTGTTTGGTTATCTTGCAATCCCGAGATAATCGTCTCCATGCTCCAAATCCATTTTAAAGCCATTTTTAAGGCATTTCGCGCATACATGAAATGAACACATTTTTCTCCAAAACTATAACAGATGCAAGCTTGTCCTGTTTGGTGGAGATGATATTTAATAAAATAAGTAGAAATCCACTAAAAGTTTTGTTTGGTTATCTTGCAATCCCGAGATAATCGTCTCCATGCTCCAAATC
Source organism: Anomaloglossus baeobatrachus (assembly GCF_048569485.1). NCBI lineage: Eukaryota > Metazoa > Chordata > Amphibia > Anura > Aromobatidae > Anomaloglossus > Anomaloglossus baeobatrachus. The sequence goes on along the minus strand of NW_027442107.1, from coordinate 369,069 downwards.
CATTTTAAAGCCATTTTTAAGGCATTTCGCGCATACATGAAATGAACACATTTTTCTCCAAAACTATAACAGATGCAAGCTTGTCCTGTTTGGTGGAGATGATATTTAATAAAATAAGTAGAAATCCACTAAAAGTTTTGTTTGGTTATCTTGCAATCCCGAGATAATCGTCTCCATGCTCCAAATCCATTTTAAAGCCATTTTTAAGGCATTTCGCGCATACATGAAATGAACACATTTTTCTCCAAAACTATAACAGATGCAAGCTTGTCCTGTTTAGTGGAGATGATATTTAATAAAATAAGTAGAAATCCACTAAACGTTTTGTTTGGTTATCTTGCAATCCCGAGATAATCGTTTCCATGCTCCAAATCCATTTTAAAGCCATTTTTAAGGCATTTCGCGCATACATGAAATGAACACATTTTTCTCCAAAACTATAACAGATGCAAGCTTGTCCTGTTTGGTGGAGATGATATTTAATAAAATAAGTAGAAATCCACTAAAAGTTTTGTTTGGTTATATTGCAATCCCGAGATAATCGTCTCCAAGCTCCAAATCCATTTTAAAGCCATTTTTAAGGCATTTCGCGCATACATGAAATGAACACATTTTTCTCCAAAACTATAACAGATGCAAGCTTGTCCTGTTTGGTGGAGATGATATTTAATAAAATAAGTAGAAATCCACTAAAAGTTTTGTTTGGTTATATTGCAATCCCGAGATAATCGTCTCCATGCTCCAAATCCATTTTAAAGCCATTTTTAAGGCATTTCGCGCATACATGAAATGAACACATTTTTCTCCAAAACTATAACAGATGCAAGCTTGTCCTGTTTGGTGGAGATGATATTTAATAAAATAAGTAGAAATCCACTAAAAGTTTTGTTTGGTTATCTTGCAATCCCGAGATAATCGTCTCCATGCTCCAAATCCATTTTAAAGCCATTTTTAAGGCATTTCGCGCATACATGAAATGAACACATTTTTCTCCAAAACTATAACAGATGCAAGCTTGTCCTGTTTAGTGGAGATGATATTTAATAAAATAAGTAGAAATCCACTAAAAGTTTTGTTTGGTTATCTTGCAATCCCGAGATAATCGTTTCCATGCTCCAAATCCATTTTAAAGCCATTTTTAAGGCATTTCGCGCATACATGAAATGAACACATTTTTCTCCAAAACTTTAACAGATGCAAGCTTGTCCTGTTTGGTGGAGATGATATTTAATAAAATAAGTAGAAATCCACTAAAAGTTTTGTTTGGTTATCTTGCAATCCCGAGATAATCGTCTCCATGCTCCAAATCCATTTTAAAGCCATTTTTAAGGCATTTCGCGCATACATGAAATGAACACATTTTTCTCCAAAACTATAACAGATGCAAGCTTGTCCTGTTTGGTGGAGATGATATTTAATAAAATAAGTAGAAATCCACTAAAAGTTTTGTTTGGTTATCTTGCAATCCCGAGATAATCGTCTCCATGCTCCAAATCCATTTTAAAGCCATTTTTAAGGCATTTCGCGCATACATGAAATGAACACATTTTTCTCCAAAACTATAACAGATGCAAGCTTGTCCTGTTTGGTGGAGATGATATTTAATAAAATAAGTAGAAATCCACTAAAAGTTTTGTTTGGTTATCTTGCAATCCCGAGATAATCGTCTCCATGCTCCAAATCCATTTTAAAGCCATTTTTAAGGCATTTCGCGCATACATGAAATGAACACATTTTTCTCCAAAACTATAACAGATGCAAGCTTGTCCTGTTTGGTGGAGATGATATTTAATAAAATAAGTAGAAATCCACTAAAAGTTTTGTTTGGTTATCTTGCAATCCCGAGATAATCGTCTCCATGCTCCAAATCCATTTTAAAGCCGTTTTTAAGGCATTTCGCGCATACATGAAATGAACACATTTTTCTCCAAAACTATAACAGATGCAAGCTTGTCCTGTTTGGTGGAGATGATATTTAATAAAATAAGTAGAAATCCACTAAAAGTTTTGTTTGGTTATCTTGCAATCCCGAGATAATCGTCTCCATGCTTCAAATCCATTTTAAAGCCATTTTTAAGGCATTTCGCGCATACATGAAATGAACACATTTTTCTCCAAAACTATAACAGATGCAAGCTTGTCCTGTTTGGTGGAGATGATATTTAATAAAATAAGTAGAAATCCATTAAAAGTTTTGTTTGGTTATCTTGCAATCCCGAGATAATCGTCTCCATGCTCCAAATCCATTTTAAAGCCATTTTTAAGGCATTTCGCGCATACATGAAATGAACACATTTTTCTCCAAAACTATAACAGATGCAAGCTTGTCCTGTTTGGTGGAGATGATATTTAATAAAATAAGTAGAAATCCACTAAAAGTTTTGTTTGGTTATCTTGCAATCCCGAGATAATCGTCTCCATGCTCCAAATCCATTTTAAAGCCATTTTTAAGGCATTTCGCGCATACATGAAATGAACACATTTTTCTCCAAAACTATAACAGATGCAAGCTTGTCCTGTTTGGTGGAGATGATATTTAATAAAATAAGTAGAAATCCACTAAAAGTTTTGTTTGGTTATATTGCAATCCCGAGATACTCGTCTCCATGCTCCAAATCCATTTTAAAGCCATTTTTAAGGCATTTCGCGCATACATGAAATGAACACATTTTTCTCCAAAACTATAACAGATGCAAGCTTGTCCTGTTTGGTGGAGATGATATTTAATAAAATAAGTAGAGATCCACTAAAAGTTTTGTTTGGTTATCTTGCAATCCCGAGATAATCGTCTCCATGCTCCAAATCCATTTTAAAGCCATTTTTAAGGCATTTCGCGCATACATGAAATGAACACATTTTTCTCCAAAACTATAACAGATGCAAGCTTGTCCTGTTTGGTGGAGATAATATTTAATAAAATAAGTAGAAATCTACTAAAAGTTTCGTTTGTTTATATTGCCATTCTGAGATAATCGTCTCCATGCTCCAAATCCATTTTAAAGCCATTTTTAAGGCATTTTGCGCATACATGAAATGAACACATTTTTCTCCAAAACTATAACACATGCAAGCTTGTCCTGTTTGGTGGAGATGATATTTAATAAAATAAGTAGAAATCCACTAAAAGTTTTGTTTGGTTATCTTGCAATCCCGAGATAATCGTCTCCATGCTCCAAATCCATTTTAAAGCCATTTTTAAGGCATTTCGCGCATACATGAAATGAACACATTTTTCTCCAAAACTATAACAGATGCAAGCTTGTCCTGTTTGGTGGAGATGATATTTAATAAAATAAGTAGAAATCCACTAAAAGTTTTGTTTGGTTATCTTGCAATCCCGAGATAATCGTCTCCATGCTCCAAATCCATTTTAAAGCCATTTTTAAGGCATTTCGCGCATACATGAAATGAACACATTTTTCTCCAAAACTATAACAGATGCAAGCTTGTCCTGTTTGGTGGAGATGATATTTAATAAAATAAGTAGAAATCCACTAAAAGTTTTGTTTGGTTATCTTGCAATCCCGAGATAATCGTCTCCATGCTCCAAATCCATTTTAAAGCCATTTTTAAGGCATTTCGCGCATACATGAAATGAACACATTTTTCTCCAAAACTATAACAGATGCAAGCTTGTCCTGTTTGGTGGAGATGATATTTAATAAAATAAGTAGAAATCCACTAAAAGTTTTGTTTGGTTATCTTGCAATCCCGAGATAATCGTCTCCATGCTCCAAATCCATTTTAAAGCCATTTTTAAGGCATTTCGCGCATACATGAAATGAACACATTTTTCTCCAAAACTATAACAGATGCAAGCTTGTCCTGTTTGGTGGAGATGATATTTAATAAAATAAGTAGAAATCCACTAAAAGTTTTGTTTGGTTATCTTGCAATCCCGAGATAATCGTCTCCATGCTCCAAATCCATTTTAAAGCCATTTTTAAGGCATTTCGCGCATACATGAAATGAACACATTTTTCTCCAAAACTATAACAGATGCAAGCTTGTCCTGTTTGGTGGAGATGATATTTAATAAAATAAGTAGAAATCCACTAAAAGTTTTGTTTGGTTATCTTGCAATCCCGAGATAATCGTCTCCATGCTCCAAATCCATTTTAAAGCCATTTTTAAGGCATTTCGCGCATACATGAAATGAACACATTTTTCTCCAAAACTATAACAGATGCAAGCTTGTCCTGTTTGGTGGAGATGATATTTAATAAAATAAGTAGAAATCCACTAAAAGTTTTGTTTGGTTATCTTGCAATCCCGAGATAATCGTCTCCATGCTCCAAATCCATTTTAAAGCCATTTTTAAGGCATTTCGCGCATACATGAAATGAACACATTTTTCTCCAAAACTATAACAGATGCAAGCTTGTCCTGTTTGGTGGAGATGATATTTAATAAAATAAGTAGAAATCCACTAAAAGTTTTGTTTGGTTATCTTGCAATCCCGAGATAATCGTCTCCATGCTCCAAATCCATTTTAAAGCCATTTTTAAGGCATTTCGCGCATACATGAAATGAACACATTTTTCTCCAAAACTATAACAGATGCAAGCTTGTCCTGTTTGGTGGAGATGACATTTAATAAAATAAGTAGAAATCCACTAAAAGTTTTGTTTGGTTATCTTGCAATCCCGAGATAATCGTCTCCATGCTCCAAATCCATTTTAAAGCCATTTTTAAGGCATTTCGCGCATACATGAAATGAACACATTTTTCTCCAAAACTATAACAGATGCAAGCTTGTCCTGTTTGGTGGAAATGATATTTAATAAAATAAGTAGAAATCCACTAAAAGTTTTGTTTGGTTATATTGCAATCCCGAGATAATCGTCTCCATGCTCCAAATCCATTTTAAAGCCATTTTTAAGGCATTTCGCGCATACATGAAATGAACACATTTTTCTCCAAAACTATAACAGATGCAAGCTTGTCCTGTTTGGTGGAGATGATATTTAATAAAATAAGTAGAAATCCACTAAAAAGTTTGTTTGGTTATCTTGCAATCCCGAGATAATCGTCTCCATGCTCCAAATCCATTTTAAAGCCATTTTTAAGGCATTTCGCGCATACATGAAATGAACACATTTTTCTCCAAAACTATAACAGATGCAAGCTTGTCCTGTTTGGTGGAGATGATATTTAATAAAATAAGTAGAAATCCACTAAAAGTTTTGTTTGGTTATCTTGCAATCCCGAGATAATCGTCTCCATGCTCCAAATCCATTTTAAAGCCATTTTTAAGGCATTTCTCGCATACATGAAATGAACACATTTTTCTCCAAAACTATAACAGATGCAAGCTTGTCCTGTTTGGTGGAGATGATATTTAATAAAATAAGTAGAAATCCACTAAAAGTTTTGTTTGGTTATCTTGCAATCCCGAGATAATCGTCTCCATGCTCCAAATCCATTTTAAAGCCATTTTTAAGGCATTTCGCGCATACATGAAATGAACACATTTTTCTCCAAAACTATAACAGATGCAAGCTTGTCCTGTTTGGTGGAGATGATATTTAATAAAATAAGTAGAAATCCACTAAAAGTTTTGTTTGGTTATCTTGCAATCCCGAGATAATCGTCTCCATGCTCCAAATCCATTTTAAAGCCATTTTTAAGGCATTTCGCGCATACATGAAATGAACACATTTTTCTCCAAAACTATAACAGATGCAAGATTGTCCTGTTTGATGGAGATGATATTTAATAAAATAAGTAGAAATCCACTAAAAGTTTTGTTTGGTTATCTTGCAATCCCGAGATAATCGTCTCCATGCTCCAAATCCATTTTAAAGCCATTTTTAAGGCATTTCGCGCATACATGAAATGAACACATTTTTCTCCAAAACTATAACAGATGCAAGCTTGTCCTGTTTGGTGGAGATGATATTTAATAAAATAAGTAGAAATCTACTAAAAGTTTTGTTTGGTTATCTTGCAATCCCGAGATAATCGTCTCCATGCTCCAAATCCATTTTAAAGCCATTTCAAAGGCATTTTGCGCATACATGAAATGAACACATTTTTCTCCAAAACTATAACACATGCAAGCTTGTACTGTTTGGTGGAGATGATATTTAATAAAATAAGTAGAAATCCACTAAAAGTTTTGTTTGGTTATCTTGCAATCCCGAGATAATCGTCTCCATGCTCCAAATCCATTTTAAAGCCATTTTTAAGGCATTTCGCGCATACATGAAATGAACACATTTTTCTCCAAAACTATAACAGATGCAAGCTTGTCCTGTTTGGTGGAGATGATATTTAATAAAATAAGTAGAAATCCACTAAAAGTTTTGTTTGGTTATCTTGCAATCCCGAGATAATCGTCTCCATGCTCCAAATCCATTTTAAAGCCATTTTTAAGGCATTTCGCGCATACATGAAATGAACACATTTTTCTCCAAAACTATAACAGATGCAAGCTTGTCCTGTTTGGTGGAGATGATATTTAATAAAATAAGTAGAAATCCACTAAAAGTTTTGTTTGGTTATCTTGCAATCCCGAGATAATCGTCTCCATGCTCCAAATCCATTTTAAAGCCATTTTTAAGGCATTTCGCGCATACATGAAATGAACACATTTTTCTCCAAAACTATAACAGATGCAAGCTTGTCCTGTTTGGTGGAGATGATATTTAATAAAATAAGTAGAAATCCACTAAAAGTTTTGTTTGGTTATATTGCAATCCCGAGATAATCGTCTCCATGCTCCAAATCCATTTTAAAGCCATTTTTAAGGCATTTCGCGCATACATGAAATGAACACATTTTTCTCCAAAACTATAACAGATGCAAGCTTGTCCTGTTTGGTGGAGATGATATTTAATAAAATAAGTAGAAATCCACTAAAAGTTTTGTTTGGTTATCTTGCAATCCCGAGATAATCGTCTCCATGCTCCAAATCCATTTTAAAGCCATTTTTAAGGCATTTCGCGCATACATGAAATGAACACATTTTTCTCCAAAACTATAACAGATGCAAGCTTGTCCTGTTTGGTGGAGATGATATTTAATAAAATAAGTAGAAATCCACTAAAAGTTTTGTTTGGTTATCTTGCAATCCCGAGATAATCGTCTCCATGCTCCAAATCCATTTTAAAGCCATTTTTAAGGCATTTCGCGCATACATGAAATGAACACATTTTTCTCCAAAACTATAACAGATGCAAGCTTGTCCTGTTTGGTGGAGATGATATTTAATAAAATAAGTAGAAATCCACTAAAAGTTTTGTTTGGTTATCTTGCAATCCCGAGATAATCGTCTCCATGCTCCAAATCCATTTTAAAGCCATTTTTAAGGCATTTCGCGCATACATGAAATGAACACATTTTTCTCCAAAACTATAACAGATGCAAGCTTGTCCTGTTTGGTGGAGATGATATTTAATAAAATAAGTAGAAATCCACTAAAAGTTTTGTTTGGTTATCTTGCAATCCCGAGATAATCGTCTCCATGCTCCAAATCCATTTTAAAGCCATTTTTAAGGCATTTCGCGCATACATGAAATGAACACATTTTTCTCCAAAACTATAACAGATGCAAGCTTGTCCTGTTTGGTGGAGATAATATTTAATAAAATAAGTAGAAATCTACTAAAAGTTTCGTTTGTTTATATTGCCATCCTGAGATAATCGTCTCCATGCTCCAAATCCATTTTAAAGCCATTTCAAAGGCATTTTGCGCATACATGAAATGAACACATTTTTCTCCAAAACTATAACACATGCAAGCTTGTCCTGTTTGGTGGAGATGATATTTAATAAAATAAGTAGAAATCAACTAAAAGTTTTGTTTGGTTATCTTGCAATCCCGAGATAATCGTCTCTATGCTCCAAATCCATTTTAAAGCCATTTTTAAGGCATTTCGCGCATACATGAAATGAACACATTTTTCTCCAAAACTATAACAGATGCAAGCTTGTCCTGTTTGGTGGAGATGATATTTAATAAAATAAGTAGAAATCCACTAAAAGTTTTGTTTGGTTATCTTGCAATCCCGAGATAATCGTCTCCATGCTCCAAATCCATTTTAAAGCCATTTTAAAGGCATTTCGCGCATACATGAAATGAACACATTTTTCACCAAAACTATAACAGATGCAAGCTTGTCCTGTTCGGTGGAGATGATATTTAATAAAAAAAGTAGAAATCCACTAAAGGTTTTGTTTGGTTATCTTGCAATCCCGAGATAATCGTCTCCATGCTCCAAATCCATTTTAAAGCCATTTTTAAGGCATTTCGCGCATACATGAAATGAACACATTTTTCTCCAAAACTATAACAGATGCAATCTTGTCCTGTTTGGTGGAGATGATATTTAATAAAATAAGTAGAAATCCACTAAAAGTTTTGTTTGGTTATCTTGCAATCCCGAGATAATCGTCTCCATGCTCCAAATCCATTTTAAAGCCATTTCAAAGGCATTTTGCGCATACATGAAATGAACACATTTTTCTCCAAAACTATAACACATGCAAGCTTGTCCTGTTTGGTGGAGATGATATTTAATAAAATAAGTAGAAATCCACTAAAAGTTTTGTTTGGTTATCTTGCAATCCCGAGATAATCGTCTCCATGCTCCAAATCCATTTTAAAGCCATTTTTAAGGCATTTCGCGCATACATGAAATGAACACATTTTTCTCCAAAACTATAACAGATGCAAGCTTGTCCTGTTTGGTGGAGATAATATTTAATAAAATAAGTAGAAATCTACTAAAAGTTTCGTTTGTTTATATTGCCATCCTGAGATAATCGTCTCCATGCTCCAAATCCATTTTAAAGCCATTTCAAAGGCATTTTGCGCATACATGAAATGAACACATTTTTCTCCAAAACTATAACACATGCAAGCTTGTCCTGTTTGGTGGAGATGATATTTAATAAAATAAGTAGAAATCCACTAAAAGTTTTGTTTGGTTATCTTGCAATCCCGAGATAATCGTCTCCATGCTCCAAATCCATTTTAAAGCCATTTTTAAGGCATTTCGCGCATACATGAAATGAACACATTTTTCTCCAAAACTATAACAGATGCAAGCTTGTCCTGTTTGGTGGAGATGATATTTAATAAAATAAGTAGAAATCCACTAAAAGTTTTGTTTGGTTATCTTGCAATCCCGAGATAATCGTCTCCATGCTCCAAATCCATTTTAAAGTCATTTTTAAGGCATTTCGCGCATACATGAAATGAACACATTTTTCTCCAAAACTATAACAGATGCAAGCTTGTCCTGTTTGGTGGAGATGATATTTAATAAAATAAGTAGAAATCCACTAAACGTTTTGTTTGGTTATCTTGCAATCCCGAGATAATCGTCTCCATGCTCCAAATCCATTTTAAAGCCATTTCAAAGGCATTTTGCGCATACATGAAATGAACACATTTTTCTCCAAAACTATAACACATGCAAGCTTGTCCTGTTTGGTGGAGATGATATTTAATAAAATAAGTAGAAATCCACTAAAAGTTTTGTTTGGTTATCTTGCAATCCCGAGATAATCGTCTCCATGCTCCAAATCCATTTTAAAGCCATTTTTAAGGCATTTCGCGCATACATGAAATGAACACATTTTTCTCCAAAACTATAACAGATGCAAGCTTGTCCTGTTTGGTGGAGATAATATTTAATAAAATAAGTAGAAATCTACTAAAAGTTTCGTTTGTTTATATTGCCATCCTGAGATAATCGTCTCCATGCTCCAAATCCATTTTAAAGCCATTTCAAAGGCATTTTGCGCATACATGAAATGAACACATTTTTCTCCAAAACTATAACACATGCAAGCTTGTCCTGTTTGGTGGAGATGATATTTAATAAAATAAGTAGAAATCCACTAAAAGTTTTGTTTGGTTATCTTGCAATCCCGAGATAATCGTCTCCATGCTCCAAATCCATTTTAAAGCCATTTTTAAGGCATTTCGCGCATACATGAAATGAACACATTTTTCTCCAAAACTATAACAGATGAAAGCTTGTCCTGTTTGGTGGAGATGATATTTAATAAAATAAGTAGAAATCCACTAAAAGTTTTGTTTGGTTATCTTGCAATCCCGAGATAATCGTCTCCATGCTCCAAATCCATTTTAAAGCCATTTTTAAGGCATTTCGCGCATACATGAAATGAACACATTTTTCTCCAAAACTATAACAGATGCAAGCTTGTCCTGTTTGGTGGAGATGATATTTAATAAAATAAGTAGAAATCCACTAAAAGTTTTGTTTGGTTATCTTGCAATCCCGAGATAATCGTCTCCATGCTCCAAATCCATTTTAAAGTCATTTTTAAGGCATTTCGCGCATACATGAAATGAACACATTTTTCTCCAAAACTATAACAGATGCAAGCTTGTCCTGTTTGGTGGAGATGATATTTAATAAAATAAGTAGAAATCCACTAAAAGTTTTGTTTGGTTATCTTGCAATCCCGAGATAATCGTCTCCATGCTCCAAATCCATTTTAAAGCCATTTCAAAGGCATTTTGCGCATACATGAAATGAACACATTTTTCTCCAAAACTATAACACATGCAAGCTTGTCCTGTTTGGTGGAGATGATATTTAATAAAATAAGTAGAAATCCACTAAAAGTTTTGTTTGGTTATCTTGCAATCCCGAGATAATCGTCTCCATGCTCCAAATCCATTTTAAAGCCATTTTTAAGGCATTTCGCGCATACATGAAATGAACACATTTTTCTCCAAAACTATAACAGATGCAAGCTTGTCCTGTTTGGTGGAGATGATATTTAATAAAATAAGTAGAAATCCACTAAAAGTTTTGTTTGGTTATCTTGCAATCCCGAGATAATCGTCTCCATGCTCCAAATCCATTTTAAAGCCATTTTTAAGGCATTTCGCGCATACATGAAATGAACAAATTTTTCTCCAAAACTATAACAGATGCAAGCTTGTCCTGTTTGGTGGAGATGATATTTAATAAAATAAGTAGAAATCCACTAAAAGTTTTGTTTGGTTATCTTGCAATCCCGAGATAATCGTCTCCATGCTCCAAATCCATTTTAAAGCCATTTTTAAGGCATTTCGCGCATACATGAAATGAACACATTTTTCTCCAAAACTATAACAGATGCAAGCTTGTCCTGTTTGGTGGAGATGATATTTAATAAAATAAGTAGAAATCCACTAAAAGTTTTGTTTGGTTATATTGCAATCCCGAGATAATCGTCTCCATGCTCCAAATCCATTTTAAAGCCATTTTTAAGGCATTTCGCGCATACATGAAATGAACACATTTTTCTCCAAAACTATAACAGATGCAAGCTTGTCCTGTTTGGTGGAGATGATATTTAATAAAATAAGTAGAAATCCACTAAAAGTTTTGTTTGGTTATCTTGCAATCCCGAGATAATCGTCTCCATGCTCCAAATCCATTTTAAAGCCATTTTTAAGGCATTTCGCGCATACATGAAATGAACACATTTTTCTCCAAAACTATAACAGATGCAAGCTTGTCCTGTTTGGTGGAGATGATATTTAATAAAATAAGTAGAAATCCACTAAAAGTTTTGTTTGGTTATCTTGCAATCCCGAGATAATCGTCTCCATGCTCCAAATCCATTTTAAAGCCATTTTTAAGGCATTTCGCGCATACATGAAATGAACACATTTTTCTCCAAAACTATAACAGATGCAAGCTTGTCCTGTTTGGTGGAGATAATATTTAATAAAATAAGTAGAAATCTACTAAAAGTTTCGTTTGTTTATATTGCCATCCTGAGATAATCGTCTCCATGCTCCAAATCCATTTTAAAGCCATTTCAAAGGCATTTTGCGCATACATGAAATGAACACATTTTTCTCCAAAACTATAACACATGCAAGCTTGTCTTGTTTGGTGGAGATGATATTTAATAAAATAAGTAGAAATCCACTAAAAGTTTTGTTTGGTTATCTTGCAATCCCGAGATAATCGTCTCCATGCTCCAAATCCATTTTAAAGCCATTTTTAAGGCATTTCGCGCATACATGAAATGAACACATTTTTCTCCAAAACTATAACAGATGCAAGCTTGTCCTGTTTGGTGGAGATGATATTTAATAAAATAAGTAGAAATCCACTAAAAGTTTTGTTTGGTTATCTTGCAATCCCGAGATAATCGTCTCCATGCTCCAAATCCATTTTAAAGCCATTTTTAAGGCATTTCGCGCATACATGAAATGAACACATTTTTCTCCAAAACTATAACAGATGCAAGCTTGTCCTGTTTGGTGGAGATGATATTTAATAAAATAAGTAGAAATCCACTAAAAGTTTTGTTTGGTTATCTTGCAATCCCGAGATAATCGTCTCCATGCTCCAAATCCATTTTAAAGCCATTTTTAAGGCATTTCGCGCATACATGAAATGAACACATTTTTCTCCAAAACTATAACAGATGCAAGATTGTCCTGTTTGGTGGAGATGATATTTAATAAAATAAGTAGAAATCCACTAAAAGTTTTGTTTGGTTATCTTGCAATCCCGAGATAATCGTCTCCATGCTCCAAATCCATTTTAAAGCCATTTTTAAGGCATTTCGCGCATACATGAAATGAACACATTTTTCTCCAAAACTATAACAGATGCAAGCTTGTCCTGTTTGGTGGAGATGATATTTAATAAAATAAGTAGAAATCCACTAAAAGTTTTGTTTGGTTATCTTGCAATCCCGAGATAATCGTCTCCATGCTCCAAATCCATTTTAAAGCCATTTTTAAGGCATTTCGCGCATACATGAAATGAACACATTTTTCTCCAAAACTATAACAGATGCAAGCTTGTCCTGTTTGGTGGAGATAATATTTAATAAAATAAGTAGAAATCTACTAAAAGTTTCGTTTGTTTATATTGCCATCCTGAGATAATCGTCTCCATGCTCCAAATCCATTTTAAAGCCATTTCAAAGGCATTTTGCGCATACATGAAATGAACACATTTTTCTCCAAAACTATAACACATGCAAGCTTGTCTTGTTTGGTGGAGATGATATTTAATAAAATAAGTAGAAATCCACTAAAAGTTTTGTTTGGTTATCTTGCAATCCCGAGATAATCGTCTCCATGCTCCAAATCCATTTTAAAGCCATTTTTAAGGCATTTCGCGCATACATGAAATGAACACATTTTTCTCCAAAACTATAACAGATGCAAGCTTGTCCTGTTTGGTGGAGATGATATTTAATAAAATAAGTAGAAATCCACTAAAAGTTTTGTTTGGTTATCTTGCAATCCCGAGATAATCGTCTCCATGCTCCAAATCCATTTTAAAGCCATTTTTAAGGCATTTCGCGCATACATGAAATGAACACATTTTTCTCCAAAACTATAACAGATGCAAGCTTGTCCTGTTTGGTGGAGATAATATTTAATAAAATAAGTAGAAATCTACTAAAAGTTTCGTTTGTTTATATTGCCATCCTGAGATAATCGTCTCCATGCTCCAAATCCATTTTAAAGCCATTTCAAAGGCATTTTGCGCATACATGAAATGAACACATTTTTCTCCAAAACTATAACACATGCAAGCTTGTCCTGTTTGGTGGAGATGATATTTAATAAAATAAGTAGAAATCCACTAAAAGTTTTGTTTGGTTATCTTGCAATCCCGAGATAATCGTCTCCATGCTCCAAATCCATTTTAAAGCCATTTTTAAGGCATTTCGCGCATACATGAAATGAACACATTTTTCTCCAAAACTATAACAGATGCAAGCTTGTCCTGTTTGGTGGAGATGATATTTAATAAAATAAGTAGAAATCCACTAAAAGTTTTGTTTGGTTATCTTGCAATCCCGAGATAATCGTCTCCATGCTCCAAATCCATTTTAAAGCCATTTTTAAGGCATTTCGCGCATACATGAAATGAACACATTTTTCTCCAAAACTATAACAGATGCAAGCTTGTCCTGTTTGGTGGAGATGATATTTAATAAAATAAGTAGAAATCCACTAAAAGTTTTGTTTGGTTATCTTGCAATCCCGAGATAATCGTCTCCATGCTCCAAATCCATTTTAAAGCCATTTTTAAGGCATTTCGCGCATACATGAAATGAACACATTTTTCTCCAAAACTATAACAGATGCAAGCTTGTCCTGTTTGGTGGAGATGATATTTAATAAAATAAGTAGAAATCCACTAAAAGTTTTGTTTGGTTATCTTGCAATCCCGAGATAATCGTCTCCATGCTCCAAATCCATTTTAAAGCCATTTTTAAGGCATTTCGCGCATACATGAAATGAACACATTTTTCTCCAAAACTATAACAGATGCAAGCTTGTCCTGTTTGGTGGAGATAATATTTAATAAAATAAGTAGAAATCTACCAAAAGTTTCGTTTGTTTATATTGCCATCCTGAGATAATCGTCTCCATGCTCCAAATCCATTTTAAAGCCATTTTTAAGGCATTTCGCGCATACATGAAATGAACACATTTTTCTCCAAAACTATAACAGATGCAAGCTTGTCCTGTTTGGTGGAGATGATATTTAATAAAATAAGTAGAAATCCACTAAAAGTTTTGTTTGGTTATCTTGCAATCCCGAGATAATCGTCTCCATGCTCCAAATCCATTTTAAAGCCATTTTTAAGGCATTTCGCGCATACATGAAATGAGCACATTTTTCTCCAAAACTATAACAGATGCAAGCTTGTCCTGTTTGGTGGAGATGATATTTAATAAAATAAGTAGAAATCCACTAAAAGTTTTGTTTGGTTATATTGCAATCCCGAGATAATCGTCTCCATGCTCCAAATCCATTTTAAAGACATTTTTAAGGCATTTCGCGCATACATGAAATGAACACATTTTTCTCCAAAACTATAACAGATGCAAGCTTGTCCTGTTTGGTGGAGATGATATTTAATAAAATAAGTAGAAATCCACTAAAAGTTTTGTTTGGTTATCTTGCAATCCCGAGATAATCGTCTCCATGCTCCAAATCCATTTTAAAGCCATTTTTAAGGCATTTCGCGCATACATGAAATGAACACATTTTTCTCCAAAACTATAACAGATGCAAGCTTGTCCTGTTTGGTGGAGATAATATTTAATAAAATAAGTAGAAATCTACTAAAAGTTTCGTTTGTTTATATTGCCATCCTGAGATAATCGTCTCCATGCTCCAAATCCATTTTAAAGCCATTTCAAAGGCATTTTGCGCATACATGAAATAAACACATTTTTCTCCAAAACTATAACACATGCAAGCTTGTCCTGTTTGGTGGAGATGATATTTAATAAAATAAGTAGAAATCCACTAAACGTTTTGTTTGGTTATCTTGCAATCCCGAGATAATCGTCTCCATGCTCCAAATCCATTTTAAAGCTATTTTTAAGGCATTTCGCGCATACATGAAATGAACACATTTTTCTCCAAAACTATAACAGATGCAAGCTTGTCCTGTTTGGTGGAGATGATATTTAATAAAATAAGTAGAAATCCACTAAAAGTTTTGTTTGGTTATCTTGCAATCCCGAGATAATCGTCTCCATGCTCCAAATCCATTTTAAAGCCATTTTTAAGGCATTTCGCGCATACATGAAATGAACACATTTTTCTCCAAAACTATAACAGATGCAAGCTTGTCCTGTTTGGTGGAGATGATATTTAATAAAATAAGTAGAAATCCACTAAAAGTTTTGTTTGGTTGTCTTGCAATCCCGAGATAATCGTCTCCATGCTCCAAATCCATTTTAAAGCCATTTTTAAGGCATTTCGCGCATACATGAAATGAACACATTTTTCTCCAAAACTATAACAGATGCAAGCTTGTCCTGTTTGGTGGAGATGATATTTAATAAAATAAGTAGAAATCCACTAAAAGTTTTGTTTGGTTATCTTGCAATCCCGAGATAATCGTCTCCATGCTCCAAATCCATTTTAAAGCCATTTTTAAGGCATTTCGCGCATACATGAAATGAACACATTTTTCTCCAAAACTATAACAGATGCAAGCTTGTCCTGTTTGGTGGAGATGATATTTAATAAAATAAGTAGAAATCCACTAAAAGTTTTGTTTGGTTATCTTGCAATCCCGAGAAAATCGTCTCCATGCTCCAAATCCATTTTAAAGCCATTTTTAAGGCATTTCGCGCATACATGAAATGAACACATTTTTCTCCAAAACTATAACAGATGCAAGCTTGTCCTGTTTGGTGGAGATGATATTTAATAAAATAAGTAGAAATCCACTAAAAGTTTTGTTTGGTTATCTTGCAATCCCGAGATAATCGTCTCCATGCTTTAAATCCATTTTAAATCCATTTTTAAGGCATTTCGCGCATACATGAAATGAACACATTTTTCTCCAAAACTATAACAGATGCAAGCTTGTCCTGTTTGGTGGAGATGATATTTAATAAAATAAGTAGAAATCCACTAAAAGTTTTGTTTGGTTATCTTGCAATCCCGAGATAATCGTCTCCATGCTCCAAATCCATTTTAAAGCCATTTTTAAGGCATTTCGCGCATACATGAAATGAACACATTTTTCTCCAAAACTATAACAGATGCAAGCTTGTCCTGTTTGGTGGAGATGATATTTAATAAAATAAGTAGAAATCCACTAAAAGTTTTGTTTGGTTATCTTGCAATCCCGAGATAATCGTCTCCATGCTCCAAATCCATTTTAAAGCCATTTTTAAGGCATTTCGCGCATACATGAAATGAACACATTTTTCTCCAAAACTATAACAGATGCAAGCTTGTCCTGTTTGGTGGAGATGATATTTAATAAAATAAGTAGAAATCCACTAAAAGTTTTGTTTGGTTATCTTGCAATCCCGAGATAATCGTCTCCATGCTCCAAATCCATTTTAAAGCCATTTTTAAGGCATTTCGCGCATACATGAAATGAACACATTTTTCTCCAAAACTATAACAGATGCAAGCTTGTCCTGTTTGGTGGAGATGATATTTAATAAAATAAGTAGAAATCCACTAAAAGTTTTGTTTGGTTATATTGCAATCCCGAGATAATCGTCTCCATGCTCCAAATCCATTTTAAAGCCATTTTTAAGGCATTTCGCGCATACATGAAATGAACACATTTTTCTCCAAAACTATAACAGATGCAAGCTTGTCCTGTTTGGTGGAGATGATATTTAATAAAATAAGTAGAAATCCACTAAAAGTTTTGTTTGGTTATCTTGCAATCCCGAGATAATCGTCTCCATGCTCGAAATCCATTTTAAAGCCATTTTTAAGGCATTTCGCGCATACATGAAATGAACACATTTTTCTCCAAAACTATAACAGATGCAAGCTTGTCCTGTTTGGTGGAGATGATATTTAATAAAATAAGTAGAAATCCACTAAAAGTTTTGTTTGGTTATCTTGCAATCCCGAGATAATCGTCTCCATGCTCGAAATCCATTTTAAAGCCATTTTTAAGGCATTTCGCGCATACATGAAATGAACACATTTTTCTCCAAAACTATAACAGATGCAAGCTTGTCCTGTTTGGTGGAGATGATATTTAATAAAATAAGTAGAAATCCACTAAAAGTTTTGTTTGGTTATCTTGCAATCCCGAGATAATCGTCTCCATGCTCCAAATCCATTTTAAAGCCATTTTTAAGGCATTTCGCGCATACATGAAATGAACACATTTTTCTCCAAAACTATAACAGATGCAAGCTTGTCCTGTTTGGTGGAGATGATATTTAATAAAATAAGTAGAAATCCACTAAAAGTTTTGTTTGGTTATCTTGCCATCCTGAGATAATCGTCTCCATGCTCCAAATCCATTTTAAAGCCATTTTTAAGGCATTTCGCGCATACATGAAATGAACACATTTTTCTCCAAAACTATAACAGATGCAAGCTTGTCCTGTTTGGTGGAGATGATATTTAATAAAATAAGTAGAAATCCACTAAAAGTTTTGTTTGGTTATCTTGCAATCCCGAGATAATCGTCTCCATGCTCCAAATCCATTTTAAAGCCATTTTTAAGGCATTTCGCGCATACATGAAATGAACACATTTTTCTCCAAAACTATAACAGATGCAAGCTTGTCCTGTTTGGTGGAGATGATATTTAATAAAATAAGTAGAAATCCACTAAAAGTTTTGTTTGGTTATCTTGCCATCCTGAGATAATCGTCTCCATGCTCCAAATCCATTTTAAAGCCATTTTTAAGGCATTTCGCGCATACATGAAATGAACACATTTTTCTCCAAAACTATAACAGATGCAAGGTTGTCCTGTTTGGTGGAGATGATATTTAATAAAATAAGTAGAAATCCACTAAAAGTTTTGTTTGGTTATCTTGCAATCCCGAGATAATCGTCTCCATGCTCCAAATCCATTTTAAAGCCATTTTTAAGGCATTTCGCGCATACATGAAATGAACACATTTTTCTCCAAAACTATAACAGATGCAAGCTTGTCCTGTTTGGTGGAGATGATATTTAATAAAATAAGTAGAAATCCACTAAAAGTTTTGTTTGGTTATATTGCAATCCCGAGATAATCGTCTCCATGCTCCAAATCCATTTTAAAGCCATTTTTAAGGCATTTCGCGCATACATGAAATGAACACATTTTTCTCCAAAACTATAACAGATGCAAGCTTGTCCTGTTTGGTGGAGATGATATTTAATAAAATAAGTAGAAATCCACTAAAAGTTTTGTTTGGTTATCTTGCAATCCCGAGATAATCGTCTCCATGCTCCAAATCCATTTTAAAGCCATTTTTAAGGCATTTCGCGCATACATGAAATGAACACATTTTTCTCCAAAACTATAACAGATGCAAGCTTGTCCTGTTTGGTGGAGATAATATTTAATAAAATAAGTAGAAATCTACTAAAAGTTTCGTTTGTTTATATTGCCATCCTGAGATAATCGTCTCCATGCTCCAAATCCATTTTAAAGCCATTTCAAAGGCATTTTGCGCATACATGAAATGAACACATTTTTCTCCAAAACTATAACACATGCAAGCTTGTCCTGTTTGGTGGAGATGATATTTAATAAAATAAGTAGAAATCCACTAAAAGTTTTGTTTGGTTATCTTGCAATCCCGAGATAATCGTCTCCATGCTCCAAATCCATTTTAAAGCCATTTTTAAGGCATTTCGCGCATACATGAAATGAACACATTTTTCTCCAAAACTATAACAGATGCAAGCTTGTCCTGTTTGGTGGAGATGATATTTAATAAAATAAGTAGAAATCCACTAAAAGTTTTGTTTGGTTATCTTGCAATCCCGAGATAATCGTCTCCATGCTCCAAATCCATTTTAAAGCCATTTTTAAGGCATTTCGCGCATACATGAAATGAACACATTTTTCTCCAAAACTATAACAGATGCAAGCTTGTCCTGTTTGGTGGAGATGATATTTAATAAAATAAGTAGAAATCCACTAAAAGTTTTGTTTGGTTATCTTGCAATCCCGAGATAATCGTCTCCATGCTCCAAATCCATTTTAAAGCCATTTCAAAGGCATTTTGCGCATACATGAAATGAACACATTTTTCTCCAAAACTATAACACATGCAAGCTTGTCCTGTTTGGTGGAGATGATATTTAATAAAATAAGTAGAAATCCACTAAAAGTTTTGTTTGGTTATCTTGCAATCCCGAGATAATCGTCTCCATGCTCCAAATCCATTTTAAAGCCATTTTTAAGGCATTTCGCGCATACATGAAATGAACACATTTTTCTCCAAAACTATAACAGATGCAAGCTTGTCCTGTTTGGTGGAGATGATATTTAATAAAATAAGTAGAAATCCACTAAAAGTTTTGTTTGGTTATCTTGCAATCCCGAGATAATCGTCTCCATGCTCCAAATCCATTTTAAAGCCATTTCAAAGGCATTTTGCGCATACATGAAATGAACACATTTTTCTCCAAAACTATAACACATGCAAGCTTGTCCTGTTTGGTGGAGATGATATTTAATAAAATAAGTAGAAATCCACTAAAAGTTTTGTTTGGTTATCTTGCAATCCCGAGATAATCGTCTCCATGCTCCAAATCCATTTTAAAGCCATTTTTAAGGCATTTCGCGCATACATGAAATGAACACATTTTTCTCCAAAACTATAACAGATGCAAGCTTGTCCTGTTTGGTGGAGATAATATTTAATAAAATAAGTAGAAATCTACTAAAAGTTTCGTTTGTTTATATTGCCATCCTGAGATAATCGTCTCCATGCTCCAAATCCATTTTAAAGCCATTTTTAAGGCATTTCGCGCATACATGAAATGAACACATTTTTCTCCAAAACTATAACAGATGCAAGGTTGTCCTGTTTGGTGGAGATGATATTTAATAAAATAAGTAGAAATCCACTAAAAGTTTTGTTTGGTTATCTTGCAATCCCGAGATAATCGTCTCCATGCTCCAAATCCATTTTAAAGCCATTTTTAAGGCATTTCGCGCATACATGAAATGAACACATTTTTCTCCAAAACTATAACAGATGCAAGCTTGTCCTGTTTGGTGGAGATGATATTTAATAAAATAAGTAGAAATCCACTAAAAGTTTTGTTTGGTTATCTTGCAATCCCGAGATAATCGTCTCCATGCTCCAAATCCATTTTAAAGCCATTTTTAAGGCATTTCGCGCATACATGAAATGAACACATTTTTCTCCAAAACTATAACAGATGCAAGCTTGTCCTGTTTGGTGGAGATAATATTTAATAAAATAAGTAGAAATCTACTAAAAGTTTCGTTTGTTTATATTGCCATCCTGAGATAATCGTCTCCATGCTCCAAATCCATTTTAAAGCCATTTCAAAGGCATTTTGCGCATACATGAAATGAACACATTTTTCTCCAAAACTATAACACATGCAAGCTTGTCCTGTTTGGTGGAGATGATATTTAATAAAATAAGTAGAAATCCACTAAAAGTTTTGTTTGGTTATCTTGCAATCCCGAGATAATCGTCTCCATGCTCCAAATCCATTTTAAAGCCATTTTTAAGGCATTTCGCGCATACATGAAATGAACACATTTTTCTCCAAAACTATAACAGATGCAAGCTTGTCCTGTTTGGTGGAGATGATATTTAATAAAATAAGTAGAAATCCACTAAAAGTTTTGTTTGGTTATCTTGCAATCCCGAGATAATCGTCTCCATGCTCCAAATCCATTTTAAAGCCATTTTTAAGGCATTTCGCGCATACATGAAATGAACACATTTTTCTCCAAAACTATAACAGATGCAAGCTTGTCCTGTTTGGTGGAGATGATATTTAATAAAATAAGTAGAAATCCACTAAAAGTTTTGTTTGGTTATCTTGCAATCCCGAGATAATCGTCTCCATGCTCCAAATCCATTTTAAAGCCATTTCAAAGGCATTTTGCGCATACATGAAATGAACACATTTTTCTCCAAAACTATAACACATGCAAGCTTGTCCTGTTTGGTGGAGATGATATTTAATAAAATAAGTAGAAATGCACTAAAAGTTTTGTTTGGTTATCTTGCAATCCCGAGATAATCGTCTCCATGCTCCAAATCCATTTTAAAGCCATTTTTAAGGCATTTCGCGCATACATGAAATGAACACATTTTTCTCCAAAACTATAACAGATGCAAGCTTGTCCTGTTTGGTGGAGATGATATTTAATAAAATAAGTAGAAATCCACTAAAAGTTTTGTTTGGTTATCTTGCAATCCCGAGATAATCGTCTCCATGCTCCAAATCCATTTTAAAGCCATTTCAAAGGCATTTTGCGCATACATGAAATGAACACATTTTTCTCCAAAACTATAACACATGCAAGCTTGTCCTGTTTGGTGGAGATGATATTTAATAAAATAAGTAGAAATCCACTAAAAGGTTTGTTTGGTTATCTTGCAATCCCGAGATAATCGTCTCCATGCTCCAAATCCATTTTAAAGCCATTTTTAAGGCATTTCGCGCATACATGAAATGAACACATTTTTCTCCAAAACTATAACAGATGCAAGCTTGTCCTGTTTGGTGGAGATAATATTTAATAAAATAAGTAGAAATCTACTAAAAGTTTCGTTTGTTTATATTGCCATCCTGAGATAATCGTCTCCATGCTCCAAATCCATTTTAAAGCCATTTTTAAGGCATTTCGCGCATACATGAAATGAACACATTTTTCTCCAAAACTATAACAGATGCAAGGTTGTCCTGTTTGGTGGAGATGATATTTAATAAAATAAGTAGAAATCCACTAAAAGTTTTGTTTGGTTATCTTGCAATCCCGAGATAATCGTCTCCATGCTCCAAATCCATTTTAAAGCCATTTTTAAGGCATTTCGCGCATACATGAAATGAACACATTTTTCTCCAAAACTATAACAGATGCAAGCTTGTCCTGTTTGGTGGAGATAATATTTAATAAAATAAGTAGAAATCTACTAAAAGTTTCGTTTGTTTATATTGCCATCCTGAGATAATCGTCTCCATGCTCCAAATCCATTTTAAAGCCATTTTTAAGGCATTTTGCGCATACATGAAATGAACACATTTTTCTCCAAAACTATAACAGATGCAAGCTTGTCCTGTTTGGTGGAGATGATATTTAATAAAATAAGTAGAAATCCACTAAAAGTTTTGTTTGGTTATCTTGCAATCCCGAGATAATCGTCTCCATGCTCCAAATCCATTTTAAAGCCATTTTTAAGGCATTTCGCGCATACATGAAATGAACACATTTTTCTCCAAAACTATAACAGATGCAAGCTTGTCCTGTTTGGTGGAGATAATATTTAATAAAATAAGTAGAAATCTACTAAAAGTTTCGTTTGTTTATATTGCCATCCTGAGATAATCGTCTCCATGCTCCAAATCCATTTTAAAGCCATTTCAAAGGCATTTTGCGCATACATGAAATGAACACATTTTTCTCCAAAACTATAACACATGCAAGCTTGTCCTGTTTGGTGGAGATGATATTTAATAAAATAAGTAGAAATCCACTAAAAGTTTTGTTTGGTTATCTTGCAATCCCGAGATAATCGTCTCCATGCTCCAAATCCATTTTAAAGCCATTTTTAAGGCATTTCGCGCATACATGAAATGAACACATTTTTCTCCAAAACTATAACAGATGCAAGCTTGTCCTGTTTGGTGGAGATGATATTTAATAAAATAAGTAGAAATCCACTAAAAGTTTTGTTTGGTTATCTTGCAATCCCGAGATAATCGTCTCCATGCTCCAAATCCATTTTAAAGCCATTTTTAAGGCATTTCGCGCATACATGAAATGAACACATTTTTCTCCAAAACTATAACAGATGCAAGCTTGTCCTGTTTGGTGGAGATGATATTTAATAAAATAAGTAGAAATCCACTAAAAGTTTTGTTTGGTTATCTTGCAATCCCGAGATAATCGTCTCCATGCTCCAAATCCATTTTAAAGCCATTTTTAAGGCATTTCGCGCATACATGAAATGAACACATTTTTCTCCAAAACTATAACAGATGCAAGCTTGTCCTGTTTGGTGGAGATGATATTTAATAAAATAAGTAGAAATCCACTAAAAGTTTTGTTTGGTTATCTTGCAATCCCGAGATAATCGTCTCCATGCTCCAAATCCATTTTAAAGCCATTTTTAAGGCATTTCGCGCATACATGAAATGAACACATTTTTCTCCAAAACTATAACAGATGCAAGCTTGTCCTGTTTGGTGGAGATAATATTTAATAAAATAAGTAGAAATCTACTAAAAGTTTCGTTTGTTTATATTGCCATCCTGAGATAATCGTCTCCATGCTCCAAATCCATTTTAAAGCCATTTTTAAGGCATTTCGCGCATACATGAAATGAACACATTTTTCTCCAAAACTATAACAGATGCAAGGTTGTCCTGTTTGGTGGAGATGATATTTAATAAAATAAGTAGAAATCCACTAAAAGTTTTGTTTGGTTATCTTGCAATCCCGAGATAATCGTCTCCATGCTCCAAATCCATTTTAAAGCCATTTTTAAGGCATTTCGCGCATACATGAAATGAACACATTTTTCTCCAAAACTATAACAGATGCAAGCTTGTCCTGTTTGGTGGAGATGATATTTAATAAAATAAGTAGAAATCCACTAAAAGTTTTGTTTGGTTATCTTGCAATCCCGAGATAATCGTCTCCATGCTCCAAATCCATTTTAAAGCCATTTTTAAGGCATTTCGCGCATACATGAAATGAACACATTTTTCTCCAAAACTATAACAGATGCAAGCTTGTCCTGTTTGGTGGAGATGATATTTAATAAAATAAGTAGAAATCCACTAAAAGTTTTGTTTGGTTATCTTGCAATCCCGAGATAATCGTCTCCATGCTCCAAATCCATTTTAAAGCCATTTTTAAGGCATTTCGCGCATACATGAAATGAACACATTTTTCTCCAAAACTATAACAGATGCAAGCTTGTCCTGTTTGGTGGAGATGATATTTAATAAAATAAGTAGAAATCCACTAAAAGTTTTGTTTGGTTATCTTGCAATCCCGAGATAATCGTCTCCATGCTCCAAATCCATTTTAAAGCCATTTTTAAGGCATTTCGCGCATACATGAAATGAACACATTTTTCTCCAAAACTATAACAGATGCAAGCTTGTCCTGTTTGGTGGAGATAATATTTAATAAAATAAGTAGAAATCTACTAAAAGTTTCGTTTGTTTATATTGCCATCCTGAGATAATCGTCTCCATGCTCCAAATCCATTTTAAAGCCATTTTTAAGGCATTTTGCGCATACATGAAATGAACACATTTTTCTCCAAAACTATAACAGATGCAAGCTTGTCCTGTTTGGTGGAGATGATATTTAATAAAATAAGTAGAAATCCACTAAAAGTTTTGTTTGGTTATCTTGCAATCCCGAGATAATCGTCTCCATGCTCCAAATCCATTTTAAAGCCATTTTTAAGGCATTTCGCGCATACATGAAATGAACACATTTTTCTCCAAAACTATAACAGATGCAAGCTTGTCCTGTTTGGTGGAGATGATATTTAATAAAATAAGTAGAAATCCACTAAAAGTTTTGTTTGGTTATATTGCAATCCCGAGATAATCGTCTCCATGCTCCAAATCCATTTTAAAGCCATTTTTAAGGCATTTCGCGCATACATGAAATGAACACATTTTTCTCCAAAACTATAACAGATGCAAGCTTGTCCTGTTTGGTGGAGATGATATTTAATAAAATAAGTAGAAATCCACTAAAAGTTTTGTTTGGTTATCTTGCAATCCCGAGATAATCGTCTCCATGCTCCAAATCCATTTTAAAGCCATTTTTAAGGCATTTCGCGCATACATGAAATGAACACATTTTTCTCCAAAACTATAACAGATGCAAGCTTGTCCTGTTTGGTGGAGATAATATTTAATAAAATAAGTAGAAATCTACTAAAAGTTTCGTTTGTTTATATTGCCATCCTGAGATAATCGTCTCCATGCTCCAAATCCATTTTAAAGCCATTTCAAAGGCATTTTGCGCATACATGAAATGAACACATTTTTCTCCAAAACTATAACACATGCAAGCTTGTCCTGTTTGGTGGAGATGATATTTAATAAAATAAGTAGAAATCCACTAAAAGTTTTGTTTGGTTATCTTGCAATCCCGAGATAATCGTCTCCATGCTCCAAATCCATTTTAAAGCCATTTTTAAGGCATTTCGCGCATACATGAAATGAACACATTTTTCTCCAAAACTATAACAGATGCAAGCTTGTCCTGTTTGGTGGAGATAATATTTAATAAAATAAGTAGAAATCTACTAAAAGTTTCGTTTGTTTATATTGCCATCCTGAGATAATCGTCTCCATGCTCCAAATCCATTTTAAAGCCATTTTTAAGGCATTTCGCGCATACATGAAATGAACACATTTTTCTCCAAAACTATAACAGATGCAAGGTTGTCCTGTTTGGTGGAGATGATATTTAATAAAATAAGTAGAAATCCACTAAAAGTTTTGTTTGGTTATCTTGCAATCCCGAGATAATCGTCTCCATGCTCCAAATCCATTTTAAAGCCATTTTTAAGGCATTTCGCGCATACATGAAATGAACACATTTTTCTCCAAAACTATAACAGATGCAAGCTTGTCCTGTTTGGTGGAGATAATATTTAATAAAATAAGTAGAAATCTACTAAAAGTTTCGTTTGTTTATATTGCCATCCTGAGATAATCGTCTCCATGCTCCAAATCCATTTTAAAGCCATTTTTAAGGCATTTTGCGCATACATGAAATGAACACATTTTTCTCCAAAACTATAACAGATGCAAGCTTGTCCTGTTTGGTGGAGATGATATTTAATAAAATAAGTAGAAATCCACTAAAAGTTTTGTTTGGTTATCTTGCAATCCCGAGATAATCGTCTCCATGCTCCAAATCCATTTTAAAGCCATTTTTAAGGCATTTCGCGCATACATGAAATGAACACATTTTTCTCCAAAACTATAACAGATGCAAGCTTGTCCTGTTTGGTGGAGATGATATTTAATAAAATAAGTAGAAATCCACTAAAAGTTTTGTTTGGTTATATTGCAATCCCGAGATAATCGTCTCCATGCTCCAAATCCATTTTAAAGCCATTTTTAAGGCATTTCGCGCATACATGAAATGAACACATTTTTCTCCAAAACTATAACAGATGCAAGCTTGTCCTGTTTGGTGGAGATGATATTTAATAAAATAAGTAGAAATCCACTAAAAGTTTTGTTTGGTTATCTTGCAATCCCGAGATAATCGTCTCCATGCTCCAAATCCATTTTAAAGCCATTTTTAAGGCATTTCGCGCATACATGAAATGAACACATTTTTCTCCAAAACTATAACAGATGCAAGCTTGTCCTGTTTGGTGGAGATGATATTTAATAAAATAAGTAGAAATCCACTAAAAGTTTTGTTTGGTTATCTTGCAATCCCGAGATAATCGTCTCCATGCTCCAAATCCATTTTAAAGCCATGTCAAAGGCATTTTGCGCATACATGAAATGAACACATTTTTCTCCAAAACTATAACAGATGCAAGCTTGTCCTGTTTGGGGGAGATGATATTTAATAAAATAAGTAGAAATCCACTAAAAGTTTTGTTTGGTTATATTGCAATCCCGAGATAATCGTCTCCATGCTCCAAATCCATTTTAAAGCCATTTTTAAGGCATTTCGCGCATACATGAAATGAACACATTTTTCTCCAAAACTATAACAGATGCAAGCTTGTCCTGTTTGGTGGAGATGATATTTAATAAAATAAGTAGAAATCCACTAAAAGTTTTGTTTGGTTATCTTGCAATCCCGAGATAATCGTCTCCATGCTCCAAATCCATTTTAAAGCCATTTTTAAGGCATTTCGCGCATACATGAAATGAACACATTTTTCTCCAAAACTATAACAGATGCAAGCTTGTCCTGTTTGGTGGAGATGATATTTAATAAAATAAGTAGAAATCCACTAAAAGTTTTGTTTGGTTATCTTGCAATCCCGAGATAATCGTCTCCATGCTCCAAATCCATTTTAAAGCCATTTTTAAGGCATTTCGCGCATACATGAAATGAACACATTTTTCTCCAAAACTATAACAGATGCAAGCTTGTCCTGTTTGGTGGAGATGATATTTAATAAAATAAGTAGAAATCCACTAAAAGTTTTGTTTGGTTATCTTGCAATCCCGAGATAATCGTCTCCATGCTCCAAATCCATTTTAAAGCCATTTTTAAGGCATTTCGCGCATACATGAAATGAACACATTTTTCTCCAAAACTATAACAGATGCAAGCTTGTCCTGTTTGGTGGAGATGATATTTAATAAAATAAGTAGAAATCCACTAAAAGTTTTGTTTGGTTATATTGCAATCCCGAGATATTCGTCTCCATGCTCCAAATCCATTTTAAAGCCATTTTTAAGGCATTTCGCGCATACATGAAATGAACACATTTTTCTCCAAAACTATAACAGATGCAAGCTTGTCCTGTTTGGTGGAGATGATATTTAATAAAATAAGTAGAAATCCACTAAAAGTTTTGTTTGGTTATCTTGCAATCCCGAGATAATCGTCTCCATGCTCCAAATCCATTTTAAAGCCATTTTTAAGGCATTTCGCGCATACATGAAATGAACACATTTTTCTCCAAAACTATAACAGATGCAAGCTTGTCCTGTTTGGTGGAGATGATATTTAATAAAATAAGTAGAAATCCACTAAAAGTTTTGTTTGGTTATATTGCAATCCCGAGATATTCGTCTCCATGCTCCAAATCCATTTTAAAGCCATTTTTAAGGCATTTCGCGCATACATGAAATGAACACATTTTTCTCCAAAACTATAACAGATGCAAGCTTGTCCTGTTTGGTGGAGATGATATTTAATAAAATAAGTAGAAATCCACTAAAAGTTTTGTTTGGTTATCTTGCAATCCCGAGATAATCGTCTCCATGCTCCAAATCCATTTTAAAGCCATTTTTAAGGCATTTCGCGCATACATGAAATGAACACATTTTTCTCCAAAACTATAACAGATGCAAGCTTGTCCTGTTTGGTGGAGATGATATTTAATAAAATAAGTAGAAATCCACTAAAAGTTTTGTTTGGTTATCTTGCAATCCCGAGATAATCGTCTCCATGCTCCAAATCCATTTTAAAGCCATGTCAAAGGCATTTTGCGCATACATGAAATGAACACATTTTTCTCCAAAACTATAACAGATGCAAGCTTGTCCTGTTTGGGGGAGATGATATTTAATAAAATAAGTAGAAATCCACTAAAAGTTTTGTTTGGTTATATTGCAATCCCGAGATAATCGTCTCCATGCTCCAAATCCATTTTAAAGCCATTTTTAAGGCATTTCGCGCATACATGAAATGAACACATTTTTCTCCAAAACTATAACAGATGCAAGCTTGTCCTGTTTGGTGGAGATGATATTTAATAAAATAAGTAGAAATCCACTAAAAGTTTTGTTTGGTTATCTTGCAATCCCGAGATAATCGTCTCCATGCTCCAAATCCATTTTAAAGCCATTTTTAAGGCATTTCGCGCATACATGAAATGAACACATTTTTCTCCAAAACTATAACAGATGCAAGCTTGTCCTGTTTGGTGGAGATGATATTTAATAAAATAAGTAGAAATCCACTAAAAGTTTTGTTTGGTTATCTTGCAATCCCGAGATAATCGTCTCCATGCTCCAAATCCATTTTAAAGCCATTTTTAAGGCATTTCGCGCATACATGAAATGAACACATTTTTCTCCAAAACTATAACAGATGCAAGCTTGTCCTGTTTGGTGGAGATGATATTTAATAAAATAAGTAGAAATCCACTAAACGTTTTGTTTGGTTATCTTGCAATCCCGAGATAATCGTCTCCATGCTCCAAATCCATTTTAAAGCCATTTTTAAGGCATTTCGCGCATACATGAAATGAACACATTTTTCTCCAAAACTATAACAGATGCAAGCTTGTCCTGTTTGGTGGAGATGATATTTAATAAAATAAGTAGAAATCCACTAAAAGTTTTGTTTGGTTATCTTGCAATCCCGAGATAATCGTCTCCATTCTCCAAATCCATTTTAAAGCCATTTTTAAGGCATTTCGCGCATACATGAAATGAACACATTTTTCTCCAAAACTATAACAGATGCAAGCTTCTCCTGTTTGGTGGAGATGATATTTAATAAAATAAGTAGAAATCCACTAAAAGTTTTGTTTGGTTATATTGCAATCCCGAGATAATCGTCTCCATGCTCCAAATCCATTTTAAAGCCATTTTTAAGGCATTTCGCGCATACATGAAATGAACACATTTTTCTCCAAAACTATAACAGATGCAAGCTTGTCCTGTTTGGTGGAGATGATATTTAATAAAATAAGTAGAAATCCACTAAAAGTTTTGTTTGGTTATCTTGCAATCCCGAGATAATCGTCTCCATGCTCCAAATCCATTTTAAAGCCATTTTTAAGGCATTTCGCGCATACATGAAATGAACACATTTTTCTCCAAAACTATAACAGATGCAAGCTTGTCCTGTTTGGTGGAGATGATATTTAATAAAATAAGTAGAAATCCACTAAAAGTTTTGTTTGGTTATCTTGCAATCCCGAGATAATCGTCTCCATGCTCCAAATCCATTTTAAAGCCATTTTTAAGGCATTTCGCGCATACATGAAATGAACACATTTTTCTCCAAAACTATAACAGATGCAAGCTTGTCCTGTTTGGTGGAGATAATATTTAATAAAATAAGTAGAAATCTACTAAAAGTTTCGTTTGTTTATATTGCCATCCTGAGATAATCGTCTCCATGCTCCAAATCCATTTTAAAGCCATTTTTAAGGCATTTCGCGCATACATGAAATGAACACATTTTTCTCCAAAACTATAACAGATGCAAGGTTGTCCTGTTTGGTGGAGATGATATTTAATAAAATAAGTAGAAATCCACTAAAAGTTTTGTTTGGTTATCTTGCAATCCCGAGATAATCGTCTCCATGCTCCAAATCCATTTTAAAGCCATTTTTAAGGCATTTCGCGCATACATGAAATGAACACATTTTTCTCCAAAACTATAACAGATGCAAGCTTGTCCTGTTTGGTGAAGATAATATTTAATAAAATAAGTAGAAATCTACTAAAAGTTTCGTTTGTTTATATTGCCATCCTGAGATAATCGTCTCCATGCTCCAAATCCATTTTAAAGCCATTTTTAAGGCATTTTGCGCATACATGAAATGAACACATTTTTCTCCAAAACTATAACAGATGCAAGCTTGTCCTGTTTGGTGGAGATGATATTTAATAAAATAAGTAGAAATCCACTAAAAGTTTTGTTTGGTTATCTTGCAATCCCGAGATAATCGTCTCCATGCTCCAAATCCATTTTAAAGCCATTTTTAAGGCATTTCGCGCATACATGAAATGAACACATTTTTCTCCAAAACTATAACAGATGCAAGCTTGTCCTGTTTGGTGGAGATGATATTTAATAAAATAAGTAGAAATCCACTAAAAGTTTTGTTTGGTTATATTGCAATCCCGAGATAATCGTCTCCATGCTCCAAATCCATTTTAAAGCCATTTTTAAGGCATTTCGCGCATACATGAAATGAACACATTTTTCTCCAAAACTATAACAGATGCAAGCTTGTCCTGTTTGGTGGAGATGATATTTAATAAAATAAGTAGAAATCCACTAAAAGTTTTGTTTGGTTATCTTGCAATCCCGAGATAATCGTCTCCATGCTCCAAATCCATTTTAAAGCCATTTTTAAGGCATTTCGCGCATACATGAAATGAACACATTTTTCTCCAAAACTATAACAGATGCAAGCTTGTCCTGTTTGGTGGAGATAATATTTAATAAAATAAGTAGAAATCTACTAAAAGTTTCGTTTGTTTATATTGCCATCCTGAGATAATCGTCTCCATGCTCCAAATCCATTTTAAAGCCATTTCAAAGGCATTTTGCGCATACATGAAATGAACACATTTTTCTCCAAAACTATAACACATGCAAGCTTGTCCTGTTTGGTGGAGATGATATTTAATAAAATAAGTAGAAATCCACTAAAAGTTTTGTTTGGTTATCTTGCAATCCCGAGATAATCGTCTCCATGCTCCAAATCCATTTTAAAGCCATTTTTAAGGCATTTCGCGCATACATGAAATGAACACATTTTTCTCCAAAACTATAACAGATGCAAGCTTGTCCTGTTTGGTGGAGATGATATTTAATAAAATAAGTAGAAATCCACTAAAAGTTTTGTTTGGTTATCTTGCAATCCCGAGATAATCGTCTCCATGCTCCAAATCCATTTTAAAGCCATTTTTAAGGCATTTCGCGCATACATGAAATGAACACATTTTTCTCCAAAACTATAACAGATGCAAGCTTCTCCTGTTTGGTGGAGATGATATTTAATAAAATAAGTAGAAATCCACTAAAAGTTTTGTTTGGTTATATTGCAATCCCGAGATAATCGTCTCCATGCTCCAAATCCATTTTAAAGCCATTTTTAAGGCATTTCGCGCATACATGAAATGAACACATTTTTCTCCAAAACTATAACAGATGCAAGCTTGTCCTGTTTGGTGGAGATGATATTTAATAAAATAAGTAGAAATCCACTAAAAGTTTTGTTTGGTTATCTTGCAATCCCGAGATAATCGT
Source organism: Anomaloglossus baeobatrachus (assembly GCF_048569485.1). NCBI lineage: Eukaryota > Metazoa > Chordata > Amphibia > Anura > Aromobatidae > Anomaloglossus > Anomaloglossus baeobatrachus. Next base: position 336,921 of record NW_027442107.1, on the reverse strand, counting down.
CTCCATGCTCCAAATCCATTTTAAAGCCATTTTTAAGGCATTTCGCGCATACATGAAATGAACACATTTTTCTCCAAAACTATAACAGATGCAAGCTTGTCCTGTTTGGTGGAGATGATATTTAATAAAATAAGTAGAAATCCACTAAACGTTTTGTTTGGTTATCTTGCAATCCCGAGATAATCGTCTCCATGCTCCAAATCCATTTTAAAGCCATTTTTAAGGCATTTCGCGCATACATGAAATGAACACATTTTTCTCCAAAACTATAACAGATGCAAGCTTGTCCTGTTTGGTGGAGATAATATTTAATAAAATAAGTAGAAATCTACTAAAAGTTTCGTTTGTTTATATTGCCATCCTGAGATAATCGTCTCCATGCTCCAAATCCATTTTAAAGCCATTTTTAAGGCATTTCGCGCATACATGAAATGAACACATTTTTCTCCAAAACTATAACAGATGCAAGGTTGTCCTGTTTGGTGGAGATGATATTTAATAAAATAAGTAGAAATCCACTAAAAGTTTTGTTTGGTTATCTTGCAATCCCGAGATAATCGTCTCCATGCTCCAAATCCATTTTAAAGCCATTTTTAAGGCATTTCGCGCATACATGAAATGAACACATTTTTCTCCAAAACTATAACAGATGCAAGCTTGTCCTGTTTGGTGGAGATAATATTTAATAAAATAAGTAGAAATCTACTAAAAGTTTCGTTTGTTTATATTGCCATCCTGAGATAATCGTCTCCATGCTCCAAATCCATTTTAAAGCCATTTTTAAGGCATTTTGCGCATACATGAAATGAACACATTTTTCTCCAAAACTATAACAGATGCAAGCTTGTCCTGTTTGGTGGAGATGATATTTAATAAAATAAGTAGAAATCCACTAAAAGTTTTGTTTGGTTATCTTGCAATCCCGAGATAATCGTCTCCATGCTCCAAATCCATTTTAAAGCCATTTTTAAGGCATTTCGCGCATACATGAAATGAACACATTTTTCTCCAAAACTATAACAGATGCAAGCTTGTCCTGTTTGGTGGAGATGATATTTAATAAAATAAGTAGAAATCCACTAAAAGTTTTGTTTGGTTATATTGCAATCCCGAGATAATCGTCTCCATGCTCCAAATCCATTTTAAAGCCATTTTTAAGGCATTTCGCGCATACATGAAATGAACACATTTTTCTCCAAAACTATAACAGATGCAAGCTTGTCCTGTTTGGTGGAGATGATATTTAATAAAATAAGTAGAAATCCACTAAAAGTTTTGTTTGGTTATCTTGCAATCCCGAGATAATCGTCTCCATGCTCCAAATCCATTTTAAAGCCATTTTTAAGGCATTTCGCGCATACATGAAATGAACACATTTTTCTCCAAAACTATAACAGATGCAAGCTTGTCCTGTTTGGTGGAGATAATATTTAATAAAATAAGTAGAAATCTACTAAAAGTTTCGTTTGTTTATATTGCCATCCTGAGATAATCGTCTCCATGCTCCAAATCCATTTTAAAGCCATTTCAAAGGCATTTTGCGCATACATGAAATGAACACATTTTTCTCCAAAACTATAACACATGCAAACTTGTCCTGTTTGGTGGAGATGATATTTAATAAAATAAGTAGAAATCCACTAAAAGTTTTGTTTGGTTATCTTGCAATCCCGAGATAATCGTCTCCATGCTCCAAATCCATTTTAAAGCCATTTTTAAGGCATTTCGCGCATACATGAAATGAACACATTTTTCTCCAAAACTATAACAGATGCAAGCTTGTCCTGTTTGGTGGAGATGATATTTAATAAAATAAGTAGAAATCCACTAAAAGTTTTGTTTGGTTATCTTGCAATCCCGAGATAATCGTCTCCATGCTCCAAATCCATTTTAAAGCCATTTTTAAGGCATTTCGCGCATACATGAAATGAACACATTTTTCTCCAAAACTATAACAGATGCAAGCTTGTCCTGTTTGGTGGAGATGATATTTAATAAAATAAGTAGAAATCCACTAAAAGTTTTGTTTGGTTATCTTGCAATCCCGAGATAATCGTCTCCATGCTCCAAATCCATTTTAAAGCCATTTCAAAGGCATTTTGCGCATACATGAAATGAACACATTTTTCTCCAAAACTATAACACATGCAAGCTTGTCCTGTTTGGTGGAGATGATATTTAATAAAATAAGTAGAAATCCACTAAAAGTTTTGTTTGGTTATCTTGCAATCCCGAGATAATCGTCTCCATGCTCCAAATCCATTTTAAAGCCATTTTTAAGGCATTTCGCGCATACATGAAATGAACACATTTTTCTCCAAAACTATAACAGATGCAAGCTTGTCCTGTTTGGTGGAGATGATATTTAATAAAATAAGTAGAAATCCACTAAAAGTTTTGTTTGGTTATCTTGCAATCCCGAGATAATCGTCTCCATGCTCCAAATCCATTTTAAAGCCATTTCAAAGGCATTTTGCGCATACATGAAATGAACACATTTTTCTCCAAAACTATAACACATGCAAGCTTGTCCTGTTTGGTGGAGATGATATTTAATAAAATAAGTAGAAATCCACTAAAAGTTTTGTTTGGTTATCTTGCAATCCCGAGATAATCGTCTCCATGCTCCAAATCCATTTTAAAGCCATTTTTAAGGCATTTCGCGCATACATGAAATGAACACATTTTTCTCCAAAACTATAACAGATGCAAGCTTGTCCTGTTTGGTGGAGATAATATTTAATAAAATAAGAAGAAATCTACTAAAAGTTTCGTTTGTTTATATTGCCATCCTGAGATAATCGTCTCCATGCTCCAAATCCATTTTAAAGCCATTTTTAAGGCATTTCGCGCATACATGAAATGAACACATTTTTCTCCAAAACTATAACAGATGCAAGGTTGTCCTGTTTGGTGGAGATGATATTTAATAAAATAAGTAGAAATCCACTAAAAGTTTTGTTTGGTTATCTTGCAATCCCGAGATAATCGTCTCCATGCTCCAAATCCATTTTAAAGCCATTTTTAAGGCATTTCGCGCATACATGAAATGAACACATTTTTCTCCAAAACTATAACAGATGCAAGCTTGTCCTGTTTGGTGGAGATAATATTTAATAAAATAAGTAGAAATCTACTAAAAGTTTCGTTTGTTTATATTGCCATCCTGAGATAATCGTCTCCATGCTCCAAATCCATTTTAAAGCCATTTTTAAGGCATTTTGCGCATACATGAAATGAACACATTTTTCTCCAAAACTATAACAGATGCAAGCTTGTCCTGTTTGGTGGAGATGATATTTAATAAAATAAGTAGAAATCCACTAAAAGTTTTGTTTGGTTATCTTGCAATCCCGAGATAATCGTCTCCATGCTCCAAATCCATTTTAAAGCCATTTTTAAGGCATTTCGCGCATACATGAAATGAACACATTTTTCTCCAAAACTATAACAGATGCAAGCTTGTCCTGTTTGGTGGAGATGATATTTAATAAAATAAGTAGAAATCCACTAAAAGTTTTGTTTGGTTATATTGCAATCCCGAGATAATCGTCTCCATGCTCCAAATCCATTTTAAAGCCATTTTTAAGGCATTTCGCGCATACATGAAATGAACACATTTTTCTCCAAAACTATAACAGATGCAAGCTTGTCCTGTTTGGTGGAGATGATATTTAATAAAATAAGTAGAAATCCACTAAAAGTTTTGTTTGGTTATCTTGCAATCCCGAGATAATCGTCTCCATGCTCCAAATCCATTTTAAAGCCATTTTTAAGGCATTTCGCGCATACATGAAATGAACACATTTTTCTCCAAAACTATAACAGATGCAAGCTTGTCCTGTTTGGTGGAGATAATATTTAATAAAATAAGTAGAAATCTACTAAAAGTTTCGTTTGTTTATATTGCCATCCTGAGATAATCGTCTCCATGCTCCAAATCCATTTTAAAGCCATTTCAAAGGCATTTTGGGCATACATGAAATGAACACATTTTTCTCCAAAACTATAACACATGCAAGCTTGTCCTGTTTGGTGGAGATGATATTTAATAAAATAAGTAGAAATCCACTAAAAGTTTTGTTTGGTTATCTTGCAATCCCGAGATAATCGTCTCCATGCTCCAAATCCATTTTAAAGCCATTTTTAAGGCATTTCGCGCATACATGAAATGAACACATTTTTCTCCAAAACTATAACAGATGCAAGCTTGTCCTGTTTGGTGGAGATGATATTTAATAAAATAAGTAGAAATCCACTAAAAGTTTTGTTTGGTTATCTTGCAATCCCGAGATAATCGTCTCCATGCTCCAAATCCATTTTAAAGCCATTTTTAAGGCATTTCGCGCATACATGAAATGAACACATTTTTCTCCAAAACTATAACAGATGCAAGCTTGTCCTGTTTGGTGGAGATGATATTTAATAAAATAAGTAGAAATCCACTAAAAGTTTTGTTTGGTTATCTTGCAATCCCGAGATAATCGTCTCCATGCTCCAAATCCATTTTAAAGCCATTTCAAAGGCATTTTGCGCATACATGAAATGAACACATTTTTCTCCAAAACTATAACACATGCAAGCTTGTCCTGTTTGGTGGAGATGATATTTAATAAAATAAGTAGAAATCCACTAAAAGTTTTGTTTGGTTATCTTGCAATCCCGAGATAATCGTCTCCATGCTCCAAATCCATTTTAAAGCCATTTTTAAGGCATTTCGCGCATACATGAAATGAACACATTTTTCTCCAAAACTATAACAGATGCAAGCTTGTCCTGTTTGGTGGAGATGATATTTAATAAAATAAGTAGAAATCCACTAAAAGTTTTGTTTGGTTATCTTGCAATCCCGAGATAATCGTCTCCATGCTCCAAATCCATTTTAAAGCCATTTTTAAGGCATTTCGCGCATACATGAAATGAACACATTTTTCTCCAAAACTATAACAGATGCAAGCTTGTCCTGTTTGGTGGAGATGATATTTAATAAAATAAGTAGAAATCCACTAAAAGTTTTGTTTGGTTATATTGCAATCCCGAGATAATCGTCTCCATGCTCCAAATCCATTTTAAAGCCATTTTTAAGGCATTTCGCGCATACATGAAATGAACACATTTTTCTCCAAAACTATAACAGATGCAAGCTTGTCCTGTTTGGTGGAGATGATATTTAATAAAATAAGTAGAAATCCACTAAAAGTTTTGTTTGGTTATCTTGCAATCCCGAGATAATCGTCTCCATGCTCCAAATCCATTTTAAAGCCATTTTTAAGGCATTTCGCGCATACATGAAATGAACACATTTTTCTCCAAAACTATAACAGATGCAAGCTTGTCCTGTTTGGTGGAGATAATATTTAATAAAATAAGTAGAAATCTACTAAAAGTTTCGTTTGTTTATATTGCCATCCTGAGATAATCGTCTCCATGCTCCAAATCCATTTTAAAGCCATTTCAAAGGCATTTTGCGCATACATGAAATGAACACATTTTTCTCCAAAACTATAACACATGCAAGCTTGTCCTGTTTGGTGGAGATGATATTTAATAAAATAAGTAGAAATCCACTAAAAGTTTTGTTTGGTTATCTTGCAATCCCGAGATAATCGTCTCCATGCTCCAAATCCATTTTAAAGCCATTTTTAAGGCATTTCGCGCATACATGAAATGAACACATTTTTCTCCAAAACTATAACAGATGCAAGCTTGTCCTGTTTGGTGGAGATGATATTTAATAAAATAAGTAGAAATCCACTAAAAGTTTTGTTTGGTTATCTTGCAATCCCGAGATAATCGTCTCCATGCTCCAAATCCATTTTAAAGCCATTTCAAAGGCATTTTGCGCATACATGAAATGAACACATTTTTCTCCAAAACTATAACACATGCAAGCTTGTCCTGTTTGGTGGAGATGATATTTAATAAAATAAGTAGAAATCCACTAAAAGTTTTGTTTGGTTATCTTGCAATCCCGAGATAATCGTCTCCATGCTCCAAATCCATTTTAAAGCCATTTTTAAGGCATTTCGCGCATACACGAAATGAACACATTTTTCTCCAAAACTATAACAGATGCAAGCTTGTCCTGTTTGGTGGAGATGATATTTAATAAAATAAGTAGAAATCCACTAAAAGTTTTGTTTGGTTATCTTGCAATCCCGAGATAATCGTCTCCATGCTCCAAATCCATTTTAAAGCCATTTCAAAGGCATTTTGCGCATACATGAAATGAACACATTTTTCTCCAAAACTATAACACATGCAAGCTTGTCCTGTTTGGTGGAGATGATATTTAATAAAATAAGTAGAAATCCACTAAAAGTTTTGTTTGGTTATCTTGCAATCCCGAGATAATCGTCTCCATGCTCCAAATCCATTTTAAAGCCATTTTTAAGGCATTTCGCGCATACATGAAATGAACACATTTTTCTCCAAAACTATAACAGATGCAAGCTTGTCCTGTTTGGTGGAGATAATATTTAATAAAATAAGTAGAAATCTACTAAAAGTTTCGTTTGTTTATATTGCCATCCTGAGATAATCGTCTCCATGCTCCAAATCCATTTTAAAGCCATTTTTAAGGCATTTCGCGCATACATGAAATGAACACATTTTTCTCCAAAACTATAACAGATGCAAGGTTGTCCTGTTTGGTGGAGATGATATTTAATAAAATAAGTAGAAATCCACTAAAAGTTTTGTTTGGTTATCTTGCAATCCCGAGATAATCGTCTCCATGCTCCAAATCCATTTTAAAGCCATTTTTAAGGCATTTCGCGCATACATGAAATGAACACATTTTTCTCCAAAACTATAACAGATGCAAGCTTGTCCTGTTTGGTGGAGATAATATTTAATAAAATAAGTAGAAATCTACTAAAAGTTTCGTTTGTTTATATTGCCATCCTGAGATAATCGTCTCCATGCTCCAAATCCATTTTAAAGCCATTTTTAAGGCATTTTGCGCATACATGAAATGAACACATTTTTCTCCAAAACTATAACAGATGCAAGCTTGTCCTGTTTGGTGGAGATGATATTTAATAAAATAAGTGGAAATCCACTAAAAGTTTTGTTTGGTTATCTTGCAATCCCGAGATAATCGTCTCCATGCTCCAAATCCATTTTAAAGCCATTTTTAAGGCATTTCGCGCATACATGAAATGAACACATTTTTCTCCAAAACTATAACAGATGCAAGCTTGTCCTGTTTGGTGGAGATGATATTTAATAAAATAAGTAGAAATCCACTAAAAGTTTTGTTTGGTTATATTGCAATCCCGAGATAATCGTCTCCATGCTCCAAATCCATTTTAAAGCCATTTTTAAGGCATTTCGCGCATACATGAAATGAACACATTTTTCTCCAAAACTATAACAGATGCAAGCTTGTCCTGTTTGGTGGAGATGATATTTAATAAAATAAGTAGAAATCCACTAAAAGTTTTGTTTGGTTATCTTGCAATCCCGAGATAATCGTCTCCATGCTCCAAATCCATTTTAAAGCCATTTTTAAGGCATTTCGCGCATACATGAAATGAACACATTTTTCTCCAAAACTATAACAGATGCAAGCTTGTCCTGTTTGGTGGAGATAATATTTAATAAAATAAGTAGAAATCTACTAAAAGTTTCGTTTGTTTATATTGCCATCCTGAGATAATCGTCTCCATGCTCCAAATCCATTTTAAAGCCATTTCAAAGGCATTTTGCGCATACATGAAATGAACACATTTTTCTCCAAAACTATAACACGTGCAAGCTTGTCCTGTTTGGTGGAGATGATATTTAATAAAATAAGTAGAAATCCACTAAAAGTTTTGTTTGGTTATCTTGCAATCCCGAGATAATCGTCTCCATGCTCCAAATCCATTTTAAAGCCATTTTTAAGGCATTTCGCGCATACATGAAATGAACACATTTTTCTCCAAAACTATAACAGATGCAAGCTTGTCCTGTTTGGTGGAGATGATATTTAATAAAATAAGTAGAAATCCACTAAAAGTTTTGTTTGGTTATCTTGCAATCCCGAGATAATCGTCTCCATGCTCCAAATCCATTTTAAAGCCATTTTTAAGGCATTTCGCGCATACATGAAATGAACACATTTTTCTCCAAAACTATAACAGATGCAAGCTTGTCCTGTTTGGTGGAGATGATATTTAATAAAATAAGTAGAAATCCACTAAAAGTTTTGTTTGGTTATCTTGCAATCCCGAGATAATCGTCTCCATGCTCCAAATCCATTTTAAAGCCATTTCAAAGGCATTTTGCGCATACATGAAATGAACACATTTTTCTCCAAAACTATAACACATGCAAGCTTGTCCTGTTTGGTGGAGATGATATTTAATAAAATAAGTAGAAATCCACTAAAAGTTTTGTTTGGTTATCTTGCAATCCCGAGATAATCGTCTCCATGCTCCAAATCCATTTTAAAGCCATTTTTAAGGCATTTCGCGCATACATGAAATGAACACATTTTTCTCCAAAACTATAACAGATGCAAGCTTGTCCTGTTTGGTGGAGATGATATTTAATAAAATAAGTAGAAATCCACTAAAAGTTTTGTTTGGTTATCTTGCAATCCCGAGATAATCGTCTCCATGCTCCAAATCCATTTTAAAGCCATTTTTAAGGCATTTCGCGCATACATGAAATGAACACATTTTTCTCCAAAACTATAACAGATGCAAGCTTGTCCTGTTTGGTGGAGATGATATTTAATAAAATAAGTAGAAATCCACTAAAAGTTTTGTTTGGTTATATTGCAATCCCGAGATAATCGTCTCCATGCTCCAAATCCATTTTAAAGCCATTTTTAAGGCATTTCGCGCATACATGAAATGAACACATTTTTCTCCAAAACTATAACAGATGCAAGCTTGTGCTGTTTGGTGGAGATGATATTTAATAAAATAAGTAGAAATCCACTAAAAGTTTTGTTTGGTTATCTTGCAATCCCGAGATAATCGTCTCCATGCTCCAAATCCATTTTAAAGCCATTTTTAAGGCATTTCGCGCATACATGAAATGAACACATTTTTCTCCAAAACTATAACAGATGCAAGCTTGTCCTGTTTGGTGGAGATAATATTTAATAAAATAAGTAGAAATCTACTAAAAGTTTCGTTTGTTTATATTGCCATCCTGAGATAATCGTCTCCATGCTCCAAATCCATTTTAAAGCCATTTCAAAGGCATTTTGCGCATACATGAAATGAACACATTTTTCTCCAAAACTATAACACATGCAAGCTTGTCCTGTTTGGTGGAGATGATATTTAATAAAATAAGTAGAAATCCACTAAAAGTTTTGTTTGGTTATCTTGCAATCCCGAGATAATCGTCTCCATGCTCCAAATCCATTTTAAAGCCATTTTTAAGGCATTTCGCGCATACATGAAATGAACACATTTTTCTCCAAAACTATAACAGATGCAAGCTTGTCCTGTTTGGTGGAGATGATATTTAATAAAATAAGTAGAAATCCACTAAAAGTTTTGTTTGGTTATCTTGCAATCCCGAGATAATCGTCTCCATGCTCCAAATCCATTTTAAAGCCATTTTTAAGGCATTTCGCGCATACATGAAATGAACACATTTTTCTCCAAAACTATAACAGATGCAAGCTTGTCCTGTTTGGTGGAGATGATATTTAATAAAATAAGTAGAAATCCACTAAAAGTTTTGTTTGGTTATCTTGCAATCCCGAGATAATCGTCTCCATGCTCCAAATCCATTTTAAAGCCATTTCAAAGGCATTTTGCGCATACATGAAATGAACACATTTTTCTCCAAAACTATAACACATGCAAGCTTGTCCTGTTTGGTGGAGATGATATTTAATAAAATAAGTAGAAATCCACTAAAAGTTTTGTTTGGTTATCTTGCAATCCCGAGATAATCGTCTCCATGCTCCAAATCCATTTTAAAGCCATTTTTAAGGCATTTCGCGCATACATGAAATGAACACATTTTTCTCCAAAACTATAACAGATGCAAGCTTGTCCTGTTTGGTGGAGATGATATTTAATAAAATAAGTAGAAATCCACTAAAAGTTTTGTTTGGTTATCTTGCAATCCCGAGATAATCGTCTCCATGCTCCAAATCCATTTTAAAGCCATTTCAAAGGCATTTTGCGCATACATGAAATGAACACATTTTTCTCCAAAACTATAACACATGCAAGCTTGTCCTGTTTGGTGGAGATGATATTTAATAAAATAAGTAGAAATCCACTAAAAGTTTTGTTTGGTTATCTTGCAATCCCGAGATAATCGTCTCCATGCTCCAAATCCATTTTAAAGCCATTTTTAAGGCATTTCGCGCATACATGAAATGAACACATTTTTCTCCAAAACTATAACAGATGCAAGCTTGTCCTGTTTGGTGGAGATAATATTTAATAAAATAAGTAGAAATCTACTAAAAGTTTCGTTTGTTTATATTGCCATCCTGAGATAATCGTCTCCATGCTCCAAATCCATTTTAAAGCCATTTTTAAGGCATTTCGCGCATACATGAAATGAACACATTTTTCTCCAAAACTATAACAGATGCAAGGTTGTCCTGTTTGGTGGAGATGATATTTAATAAAATAAGTAGAAATCCACTAAAAGTTTTGTTTGGTTATCTTGCAATCCCGAGATAATCGTCTCCATGCTCCAAATCCATTTTAAAGCCATTTTTAAGGCATTTCGCGCATACATGAAATGAACACATTTTTCTCCAAAACTATAACAGATGCAAGCTTGTCCTGTTTGGTGGAGATAATATTTAATAAAATAAGTAGAAATCTACTAAAAGTTTCGTTTGTTTATATTGCCATCCTGAGATAATCGTCTCCATGCTCCAAATCCATTTTAAAGCCATTTTTAAGGCATTTTGCGCATACATGAAATGAACACATTTTTCTCCAAAACTATAACAGATGCAAGCTTGTCCTGTTTGGTGGAGATGATATTTAATAAAATAAGTAGAAATCCACTAAAAGTTTTGTTTGGTTATCTTGCAATCCCGAGATAATCGTCTCCATGCTCCAAATCCATTTTAAAGCCATTTTTAAGGCATTTCGCGCATACATGAAATGAACACATTTTTCTCCAAAACTATAACAGATGCAAGCTTGTCCTGTTTGGTGGAGATGATATTTAATAAAATAAGTAGAAATCCACTAAAAGTTTTGTTTGGTTATATTGCAATCCCGAGATAATCGTCTCCATGCTCCAAATCCATTTTAAAGCCATTTTTAAGGCATTTCGCGCATACATGAAATGAACACATTTTTCTCCAAAACTATAACAGATGCAAGCTTGTCCTGTTTGGTGGAGATGATATTTAATAAAATAAGTAGAAATCCACTAAAAGTTTTGTTTGGTTATCTTGCAATCCCGAGATAATCGTCTCCATGCTCCAAATCCATTTTAAAGCCATTTTTAAGGCATTTCGCGCATACATGAAATGAACACATTTTTCTCCAAAACTATAACAGATGCAAGCTTGTCCTGTTTGGTGGAGATAATATTTAATAAAATAAGTAGAAATCTACTAAAAGTTTCGTTTGTTTATATTGCCATCCTGAGATAATCGTCTCCATGCTCCAAATCCATTTTAAAGCCATTTCAAAGGCATTTTGCGCATACATGAAATGAACACATTTTTCTCCAAAACTATAACACATGCAAGCTTGTCCTGTTTGGTGGAGATGATATTTAATAAAATAAGTAGAAATCCACTAAAAGTTTTGTTTGGTTATCTTGCAATCCCGAGATAATCGTCTCCATGCTCCAAATCCATTTTAAAGCCATTTTTAAGGCATTTCGCGCATACATGAAATGAACACATTTTTCTCCAAAACTATAACAGATGCAAGCTTGTCCTGTTTGGTGGAGATGATATTTAATAAAATAAGTAGAAATCCACTAAAAGTTTTGTTTGGTTATCTTGCAATCCCGAGATAATCGTCTCCATGCTCCAAATCCATTTTAAAGCCATTTTTAAGGCATTTCGCGCATACATGAAATGAACACATTTTTCTCCAAAACTATAACAGATGCAAGCTTGTCCTGTTTGGTGGAGATGATATTTAATAAAATAAGTAGAAATCCACTAAAAGTTTTGTTTGGTTATCTTGCAATCCCGAGATAATCGTCTCCATGCTCCAAATCCATTTTAAAGCCATTTCAAAGGCATTTTGCGCATACATGAAATGAACACATTTTTCTCCAAAACTATAACACATGCAAGCTTGTCCTGTTTGGTGGAGATGATATTTAATAAAATAAGTAGAAATCCACTAAAAGTTTTGTTTGGTTATCTTGCAATCCCGAGATAATCGTCTCCATGCTCCAAATCCATTTTAAAGCCATTTTTAAGGCATTTCGCGCATACATGAAATGAACACATTTTTCTCCAAAACTATAACAGATGCAAGCTTGTCCTGTTTGGTGGAGATGATATTTAATAAAATAAGTAGAAATCCACTAAAAGTTTTGTTTGGTTATCTTGCAATCCCGAGATAATCGTCTCCATGCTCCAAATCCATTTTAAAGCCATTTTTAAGGCATTTCGCGCATACATGAAATGAACACATTTTTCTCCAAAACTATAACAGATGCAAGCTTGTCCTGTTTGGTGGAGATGATATTTAATAAAATAAGTAGAAATCCACTAAACGTTTTGTTTGGTTATCTTGCAATCCCGAGATAATCGTCTCCATGCTCCAAATCCATTTTAAAGCCATTTTTAAGGCATTTCGCGCATACATGAAATGAACACATTTTTCTCCAAAACTATAACAGATGCAAGCTTGTCCTGTTTGGTGGAGATGATATTTAATAAAATAAGTAGAAATCCACTAAAAGTTTTGTTTGGTTATCTTGCAATCCGGAGATAATCGTCTCCATGCTCCAAATCCATTTTAAAGCCATTTTTAAGGCATTTCGCGCATACATGAAATGAACACATTTTTCTCCAAAACTATAACAGATGCAAGCTTGTCCTGTTTGGTGGAGATGATATTTAATAAAATAAGTAGAAATCCACTAAAAGTTTTGTTTGGTTATCTTGCAATCCCGAGATAATCGTCTCCATGCTCCAAATCCATTTTAAAGCCATTTTTAAGGCATTTCGCGCATACATGAAATGAACACATTTTTCTCCAAAACTATAACAGATGCAAGCTTGTCCTGTTTGGTGGAGATGATATTTAATAAAATAAGTAGAAATCCACTAAAAGTTTTGTTTGGTTATCTTGCAATCCCGAGATAATCGTCTCCATGCTCCAAATCCATTTTAAAGCCATTTCAAAGGCATTTTGCGCATACATGAAATGAACACATTTTTCTCCAAAACTATAACACATGCAAGCTTGTCCTATTTGGTGGAGATGATATTTAATAAAATAAGTAGAAATCCACTAAAAGTTTTGTTTGGTTATCTTGCAATCCCGAGATAATCGTCTCCATGCTCCAAATCCATTTTAAAGCCATTTTTAAGGCATTTCGCGCATACATGAAATGAACACATTTTTCTCCAAAACTATAACAGATGCAAGCTTGTCCTGTTTGGTGGAGATGATATTTAATAAAATAAGTAGAAATCCACTAAAAGTTTTGTTTGGTTATCTTGCAATCCCGAGATAATCGTCTCCATGCTCCAAATCCATTTTAAAGCCATTTTTAAGGCATTTCGCGCATACATGAAATGAACACATTTTTCTCCAAAACTATAACAGATGCAGTCTCCGAAGAGTGCTCAAATGACATGGCAACAGCATGGGGAAGACCCCTTGAAGCATTTATCACTCAAAAGTCACAGCTGTGAATAATTTTGTCCGCGTTTTACGCCATTTTTACGGACTCACCAGAAAACCTTCCAAAATGACACCAAAATGATTTTTCATAGCGGAAATGTTAAGGGCACATACCCAATAGTGAGATAGAGCTAATGTATGTTACTTTTTGAGATCAATACATGAAAGATTTTACGTAAAACATTGTGTGGCACTCCGATGTCCCTGAGAAGAGACGTACATAAAGGCCTCTGAGTCTAATGTGCCCATTTTGAGGAACTGAGTCTTTGTAGTATTTTCCTTTGCCAGGGCAGTCCAAAATTGTGAGGTTCACCAATGCCCCTGCATACAGACGTGCATGATGGCCTGTAAACCTGAAGTGCCCATTGTAAGGAAGTGGGTCTATTGTAGTATAGCCCTTAGGCAGGGCAGCCAAAAATTGGGAGGCTCCACGTTAGACGTGCATTGGGAGGCTCCCTGGATAGAGACGTGCATGAGGGCCTCAAAACATTAAGTGTCCAGTGTCAGGAAGTGGGTGTATTATAGTCGTGGTTATGCAACGCGGGGACGGCACACCGGGAGAAATAGTGGCGGCTGGGGACCGAGTAACGTGGGACAGCTGCCGCCATCAGGTCGCGGAATGCTTCTGTCTCCACCAGCCTAAAAGGCAACATTTCCAGCACAAGCAGTCGCGAAATGTTAGCATTTAGAACTGTGGCATGTGGGGTGTTGGCAGTGTATTTGCGCCTGCGTTCAAAGGTTTGCTGAATGGATAACTGAACGCTGCGCTGGGACAAGGACGTGCTTGATGATGGTGTTATTTCTGAGTAGGCAACTGCAGGTGCAGGACCGGAGGAGGCTTGTTCGCAGGCAGCATGGACAGGGGATTGGCTCGCATGCACAACCAGCGAAGACGTAGCAGTGACATTAGCAAGCACTGCTCCTCGACTCTGTTGTACTTCCCACAAAGTCGGGTGCTTGGCTGACATGTGCCTGATCATGCTGGTGGTGGTCAGGCTGCTAGTTTTGGTACCCCTGCTGATGCTGGCACGGCAGGTGTTGCAAATGGCCTTTTTAGAATCATCTGGATCCAACTTAAAAAACTGCCAGACTCGGGAAGACCTAACATTTGTACAGGCACCTTGTGTCGTGTTGTTGTTCCGGGAAACGGTTGCCTGACTTCTGCCTGGAGCCACCACCCTGCTTCTTACTGCCTGTTGGGATGCTACGCCTCCCTCCCCCTGTGCACTGCTGTCCTCGCTCTGCATATCCTCCTGCCAGGTTGGGTCAGTTACTGGATCATCCACCACGTCGTCTTCCTCTTCCGCACCCTGCTCCTCCTCCTGACTTCCTGACAATTGTGTCTCATCATCGTCCACCCCTTGTTGAGACACGTTGCCAACTTCGTGAGAACGTGGCTGCTCAAATATTTGGCCATCTGTACATACGATCTCCTCATGACCCACTTCAACATGAGCTGGCGAGAGGCCAGAATGTGCGAATGGAAACGTGAACAGCTCTTCCGAGTGTCCAAGTGTGGGATCATTAATGTCCGAGGACGTGTACTCAGCCTTGTGGTAGGAAGGAGGATCAGGTTCTGAAATGTGCGGTGCAGTATCATGGCTACTGACACTTGACCGTGTGGCAGACAGAGTGTTTGTGGTGGTGCCAATCTGACTGGAAGCATTATCCGCTATCCAACTAACAACCTGTTGACACTGGTCTTGGTTCAAGAGCGGTGTACTGCTGCGGTCCCCAAGAATTTGGGACAGGACGTGCGAGCGACTAGATGTGGCCCTTTGTTGTGGCAAAATTAGAGCTTGCCCACGACCTCGGCCTCTGCCTGCACCACCATCACGTCCACTTCCTTGTTCCTTGCCAACGCCCTTGCGCATTTTGCAATGCTGTGCTGACGTGTATTCACTAGACTTGGGCGTTATATCAAAGTTTGTGCAAATTGTGCACCTGTACGCTGCCACCGACAGGCACACACGTGCGGTTTTTAAATGCAAGCACGGACGCACTAAGAACCTAACAGGTTTTAGGAGCAAAAATTAATGATGAGAACTCTGACACTATCAGCCACTGCTGACTGACGTGTATTATACACTACACTTGTGCGTTATATAATAGTTTGGTAAAAACGCACACAAGTGCACCTGTACGCTGCCACCGACAGGCACACACGTGCGGTTTTTAAATGCAAGCACGGACGCACTAAGAACCTAACAGGTTTTAGGAGCAAAAATTAATGACGAGAACTCTGACACTATCAGCCACTGCTGACTGACGTGTATTATACACTACACTTGTGCGTTATATAATAGTTTGGTAAAAACGCACACAAGTGCACCTGTACGCTGCCACCGACAGGCACACACGTGCGGTTTTTAAATGCAAGCACGGACGCACTAAGAACCTAACACAGGTTTTAGGAGCAAAAATTAATGACGAGAACTCTGACACTATCAGCCACTGCTGACTGACGTGTATTATACACTACACTTGTGCGTTATATAATAGTTTGGTAAAAACGCACACAAGTGCACCTGTACGCTGCCACCGACAGGCACACACGTGCGGTTTTTAAATGCAAGCACGGACGCACTAAGAACCTAACACAGGTTTTAGGAGCAAAAATTAATGACGAGAACTCTGACACTATCAGCCACTGCTGACTGACGTGTATTATACACTACACTTGTGCGTTATATAATAGTTTGGTAAAAACGCACACAAGTGCACCTGTACGCTGCCACCGACAGGCACACACGTGCGGTTTTTAAATGCAAGCACGGACGCACTAAGAACCTAACAGGTTTTAGGAGCGACAATTGCTGAGAAGTCTGACACTATCAGGACTGTTTTAGACTGTGTACACCAGCCCCAGATATGATGAAGGCTGGTATACGGTCACCACTAGGAATGGCTATATACCCTGCCTGCCTGCCTGCCTGTATACTGCTACAATAGTCCTGACAAGGACTCTTTTGGTCACTAGCCTGTATTCCAACCTGGCTATACCCTGCCTGTATACAGCAACAATAGTCCTGAGAAGGACTCTGCTACTGTACTCCGACCTGGCTATACCCTGCCTGCCTGTATACAACTAGAATAGTCCTGAGAAGGACTTTTGGTCACACTGTTTGCAGCCCTGCTACGGAAATAGCTATAAAGGGCCGCAAACCTTTCCCTGAAGCAGCGACCCTCTCCCTGCACTGACTGTCTGGATAGCTGTGAGCAGAGCACAGCGCGCCCGCCGGTATAAAGGCTCGGTCACGCTGTGCAGGCCGGCCAATCACTGCAATTCCACAACTAACAGGGCTGTGGCATTGCAGTGGTCTGCCAGCCAATCCCTGCATGAGGGCTGGCTCTCAAAAGAGCGCCAACATGCAGGGATGAAGACCACGAGTACAGCACGAGTATCGCGAGATTACTCGGTCCCCGTCGAGTAGACCGAGTACAGTGATACTCGTGCGAGTACCGAGTAGTAACAAGCATGCTCGCTCATCACTATTTATTAGTAAAATGGCTTACACTCCCCTTTTTTCCACTTTTTTCTTCACTACTTTTATAAAGAAATTTTTCCTTTCTTTATTCTTAATGCAATTTTATATAGCAACACCACCATTTTTTGCCACGAACATAATTTTTCTTGTCCGTCATCCCGTTCACCCTTACAGGGTTGTGGACAGATGCACTTGTCACTACACTTCTAAGACTCAATACAGGGTCTGGAGCTCAATGCTCCCTTTTTGTTTTTTTTTTCTTCTTTTTTTTCTTTTTTTCATTTTGTCCTTCTTCTTCTTCTTTTTCTGATTTTTGTCTCAAAAAGCTGATGAAATTTGAAACACTATACCCCAGTGATTTTATAAATGTTTCTCAATATATCACTTGAGAACTTTTATGGCCGGTATTGTAACAGTTGACCATCCCGGCAGTATTTGAAATACAGCAGTCAGTCCTCTGACGTAGCTCCATATGTGTATATATAGAGGTTCTTCCTCCTTTGATTGCATACTGTTCTTTTTTTGCCCTGATGAAGGAGACAGTGATCTCTGAAACACATTGACCGGAAAAAAGAATAAAGAGATGAAATAATTAACATCAGTTTCCTTTGGTGACAGCGCGGCACGCACCCGATTTTCCTCCTATACGTTATTGCTCTTCTACTAGGGGCTGCGGCTGTCGCCATTTGTAACGTGCATTTAGGGGTTGTGACTGGCACAACCTTAATAGGTGAGTGCAACTACTATTAATTATTTGTTACCTTACCAGGTAAGACCCTAATTTGTGCGTCTGCTCCAGAGTTATTTCCCTGATTATTAATATCTGACAGGCAGTGATTGATCCTGCATTCTCACCTTCCTCTCTGTTGCACATTCTTATTGTTCCTATATGCTCTCTATTTCCATCAGACTTTTTTTGTCCTTCGGTGGGGCTCTAACATATGTGCACCATTTATTATTTATTTTTATGGATTCCTTTCTTTTTTCATGCTAGCGTTCATTATGCAGTAGTCATTCATGATATATCTTATATTTGTAAATCCATTAGGGCTCTATATGTCTGGTGCATCACATTGGGTCTTTTCAGTGCACAATAGGCACCTTTTTCTGTTATGCTCTGCTGCCACCTTATGGACATCCTATCAGTGATGCCAGAAAAAAATGGACATGTCTCCGTGCAGCAATCACGGACACGCGGGTACGCCGCACGGAGACACGTGCAGTGAAAAATCACTGATGTGTGAGCAGACCCATTCATTATAATGGATCTGCGTATCTCAGTGATTCTGTTATGTTTAAAAAAAAGCACAAACGTACCAGAATCACTGACGTGTGAAACAGGCCTTATAGTGTTTTGATTTATGTATGTATTATACAACTTCTGTGGATCTTGTATGAGTGACTTTTCTTCATTTTATTGGATTGTTTTAAAATATTGAAATAAAGTCACGCTTCCTATGCATCCTTTTGTATTCTGATTGGCTACTATAATACAGTTTTTAGGCACTGAGATCGATACCAGAGGCATGGTCTTCCGCTTACCAGAGGATAAGCTCAAAAGGCTAAGGGACATAATAGAAGGGTTTAGTGCTGTTAATAAGGTGGCATTAAGATAAATGAAATATATCTTCTCGGTCTTCTCGTTTTCTTGCTGAGTTGTGCCAATGGACAGAGTTTTTTCTAGACATTTGCTATTGGAAACTCAGGGAACCAAAGCTCCTGGATAGAGTTGAGCGCGGTTCGTGGTTCGTGGTTCTCCAGTTCTAGGCTCGAGTGATTTTGGGGCATGTTCTAGATCGAACTAGAACTCGAGCTTTTTGCAAAAGCTCGATAGTTCTAGAAACATTCGAGAACGGTTCTAGCAGCCAAAAAACAGCTAAATCATAGCTTGGTTTCTGCTGTAATAGTGTAAGTCACTCTGTGAATCAAACTATTATCACATTTCAGTGTATAGTGTGCGTGAACAGCGCCTTCAGATCACTGCTGTTTCTATAATGGCGATCGCCATATTTTTTTTTTTTTTCTTGTCTTCCTTCCCTAAGTGCGCGCGTCTTGTGGGGCGGGCCAGCATGTCAGCCAATCACAGACACACACACAGCTAAGTTGACTTTGAGCCAGAGAAGCAACGGCATGTGTGATAGGATCTGCATGTCACATGTCCCTGCATTATAAAACCGGACATTTTCTTCACGGACGCCATTATCTGCCTTCTGCGTCTTTGGTGTCAGACATCACTGTCGCAGCTCCGTCCTCCTGAGTCCTATAGCCGATACAGCTGTATGCGCTGCATACACAGCGTTAGACAGCATAGGGAGAGCACTTTATAGCAGTCCTTTTAAGGGCTCAAACCGGCAGGGTCAGAGAGCCATAGGTGACAGGTCCTGCAAACAGCAACAGCATCTGTGTAGCCAAGGTCAGGGATTTCCTCCCTGCATTTCACCATTAGGAGGGAATAGAAAGGCAGGCTTCCATTCCTCTACCCAGAGCACCACAATCCTGCCACTGTACCCTCCTGTCCTCTGCACACTCCAACTCATTATAACTAAGCCATTATACTAGCAAACACTCAGTGTACCTAGTGGCATCCTATCTGTGGCTATTGGACTTTGCTATAGTCCCACTAGTGCAAAGACATTTGCAGAGCACGTCTGCCTGCATTGCACACTCCAACTTTTTTAAACTAAGCAATTTTACTAGCAAACACTCAGTGTACCTAGTGGCATCCTATACGTGGCTATTGGACTTTGCTATAGTCCCACTAGTGCCAAGACATTTGCAGAGCGCATCTGCCTGCGTTGCACACTCCAACTAATTTTAACTTAGCCATTATACTAGCAACCACTCAGTGTACCTAGTGGCATCCTATACGTGGCTATTGGACTTTGCTATAGTCCCACTAGTGCCAAGACATTTGCAGAGCGCATCTGCCTGCGTTGCACACTCCAACTAATTATAAGTAAGCCATTATACTAGCAAACACTCAGTGTACCTAGTGGCATCCTATCTGTGGCTATTGGACTTTGCTATAGTCCCACTAGTGCAAAGACATTTGCAGAGCACGTCTGCCTGCATTGCACACTCCAACTTTTTTAAACTAAGCAATTTTACTAGCAAACACTCAGTGTACCTAGTGGCATCCTATACGTGGCTATTGGACTTTGCTATAGTCCCACTAGTGCCAAGACATTTGCAGAGCGCATCTGCCTGCGTTGCACACTCCAACTAATTATAAGTAAGCCATTATACTAGCAAACACTCAGTGTACCTAGTGGCATCCTATCTGTGGCTATTGGACTTTGCTATAGTCCCACTAGTGCCAAGACATTTGCAGAGCGCATCTGCTTGCGTTGCACACTCCAACAAATTATAAGTAAGCCATTATACTAGCAAACACTCAGTGTACCTAGTGGCATCCTATACGTGGCTATTGGACCTTGCTATAGTCCCACTAGTGCCAAGACATTTGCAGAGCGCATCTGCCTGCGTTGCACACTCCAACTAATTATAAGTAAGCCATTATACTAGCAAACACTCAGTGTACCTAGTGGCATCCTATACGTGGCTATTGGACCTTGCTATAGTCCCACTAGTGCCAAGACATTTGCAGAGCGCATCTGCCTGCGTTGCACACTCCAACTAATTATAAGTAAGCCATTATACTAGCAAACACTCAGTGTACCTAGTGGCATCCTATCTGTGGCTATTGGACTTTGCTATAGTCCCACTAGTGCCAAGACATTTGCAGAGCGCATCTGCCTGCGTTGCACACTCCAACTAATTATAAGTAAGCCATTATACTAGCAAACACTCAGTGTACCTAGTGGCATCCTATACGTGGCTATTGGACCTTGCTATAGTCCCACTAGTGCCAAGACATTTGCAGAGCGCATCTGCCTGCGTTGCACACTCCAACTAATTATAAGTAAGCCATTATACTAGCAAAAACTCAGTGTACCTAGTGGCATCCTATCTGTGGCTATTGGACTTTGCTATAGTCCCACTAGTGCAAAGACATTTGCAGAGCACGTCTGCCTGCATTGCACACTCCAACTTTTTTAAACTAAGCAATTTTACTAGCAAACACTCAGTGTACCTAGTGGCATCCTATACGTGGCTATTGGACTTTGCTATAGTCCCACTAGTGCCAAGACATTTGCAGAGCGCATCTGCCTGCGTTGCACACTCCAACTAATTTTAACTTAGCCATTATACTAGCAAACACTCAGTGTACCTAGTGGCATCCTATACGTGGCTATTGGACTTTGCTATAGTCCCACTAGTGCCAAGACATTTGCAGAGCGCATCTGCCTGCGTTGCACACTCCAACTAATTATAAGTAAGCCATTATACTAGCAAACACTCAGTGTACCTAGTGGCATCCTATACGTGGCTATTGGACTTTGCTATAGTCCCACTAGTGCCAAGACATTTGCAGAGCGCATCTGCCTGCGTTGCACACTCCAACTAATTATAAGTAAGCCATTATACTAGCAAACACTCAGTGTACCTAGTGGCATCCTATACGTGGCTATTGGACCTTGCTATAGTCCCACTAGTGCCAAGACATTTGCAGAGCGCATCTGCCTGCGTTGCACACTCCAACTAATTATAAGTAAGCCATTATACTAGCAAAAACTCAGTGTACCTAGTGGCATCCTATCTGTGGCTATTGGACTTTGCTATAGTCCCACTAGTGCAAAGACATTTGCAGAGCACGTCTGCCTGCATTGCACACTCCAACTTTTTTAAACTAAGCAATTTTACTAGCAAACACTCAGTGTACCTAGTGGCATCCTATACGTGGCTATTGGACTTTGCTATAGTCCCACTAGTGCCAAGACATTTGCAGAGCGCATCTGCCTGCGTTGCACACTCCAACTAATTTTAACTTAGCCATTATACTAGCAACCACTCAGTGTACCTAGTGGCATCCTATACGTGGCTATTGGACTTTGCTATAGTCCCACTAGTGCCAAGACATTTGCAGAGCGCATCTGCCTGCGTTGCACACTCCAACTAATTATAAGTAAGCCATTATACTAGCAAACACTCAGTGTACCTAGTGGCATCCTATACGTGGCTATTGGACCTTGCTATAGTCCCACTAGTGCCAAGACATTTGCAGAGCGCATCTGCCTGCGTTGCACACTCCAACTAATTATAAGTAAGCCATTATACTAGCAAACACTCAGTGTACCTAGTGGCATCCTATACGTGGCTATTGGACTTTGCTATAGTCCCACTAGTGCCAAGACATTTGCAGAGCGCATCTGCCTGCGTTGCACACTCCAACTAATTATAAGTAAGCCATTATACTAGCAAACACTCAGTGTACCTAGTGGCATCCTATACGTGGCTATTGGACCTTGCTATAGTTCCACTAGTGCCAAGACATTTGCAGAGCGCATCTGCCTGCGTTGCACACTCCAACTAATTATAAGTAAGCCATTATACTAGCAAACACTCAGTGTACCTAGTGGCATCCTATCTGTGGCTATTGGACTTTGCTATAGTCCCACTAGTGCAAAGACATTTGCAGAGCGCATCTGCCTGCGTTGCACACTCCAACTAATTATAAGTAAGCCATTATACTAGCAAACACTCAGTGTACCTAGTGGCATCCTATACGTGGCTATTGGACTTTGCTATAGTCCCACTAGTGCCAAGACATTTGCAGAGCGCATCTGCCTGCGTTGCACACTCCAACTAATTATAAGTAAGCCATTATACTAGCAAACACTCAGTGTACCTAGTGGCATCCTATACGTGGCTATTGGACTTTGCTATAGTCCCACTAGTGCCAAGACATTTGCAGAGCGCATCTGCCTGCGTTGCACACTCCAACTAATTTTAACTTAGCCATTATACTAGCAAACACTCAGTGTACCTAGTGGCATCCTATACGTGGCTATTGGACTTTGCTATAGTCCCACTAGTGCCAAGACATTTGCAGAGCGCATCTGCCTGCGTTGCACACTCCAACTAATTATAAGTAAGCCATTATACTAGCAAACACTCAGTGTACCTAGTGGCATCCTATACGTGGCTATTGGACTTTGCTATAGTCCCACTAGTGCCAAGACATTTGCAGAGCGCATCTGCCTGCGTTGCACACTCCAACTAATTTTAACTTAGCCATTATACTAGCAAACACTCAGTGTACCTAGTGGCATCCTATACGTGGCTATTGGACTTTGCTATAGTCCCACTAGTGCCAAGACATTTGCAGAGCGCATCTGCCTGCGTTGCACACTCCAACTCATTATAACTAAGTTGCATTGTCAGGGATATTTATTCTTTATTATTCTGCTGTTAATAAAGCTAGACCACCACTGCAATCTTCACCACCTCTCAATTTTTACTACCACATTTTCAGTCCACAATCTTGTCGCAATCAACATGAGTGGCAAAATGACAGATGCTGGTGGAAAGGGGAAGAGGCGTGGTGGAAAAGGCAAAAAAGGTTTTGTCTGTGGGGAAAGTGGCAAAGCTCCATTATCATCTGCTGAAGATAGACCATCTACCAGCAAAAGTAAGATGTCTACTACTTACCGTGGACAATCCGATGTGCTCCCTTTTTTACGGACACGAACAACAGGAAGAAAGGTAGATGATGGGCAAAAAAGGAAAATGCTTGAATGGATCTCAAGTGGTCCAACAAATGCCCTCTCAGCCACTTCAAGTACCGCATCCAAAAAACACCAGTCCTCTGAGTTGTCATCCCAATCACACTTGATTTCTCCCAGCTCTGAAGTCTCCATCAGCCCTGCACAGTATGGTGGAACTGAGATGGCTGAGTCTGCAGAGCTGTTCAGTCACACTATAGCCTGGGAATCAGAGGTCTGCTCCCAAGCTACAGTGAGTACAGAACAGGAAATGGTCTGCAGTGATGCCCAGAACCTTTGTGACTCTGATTCAGGCCGTGAGGACCAAGTTTCTGAGCATAATGTTGACCCTTTGTCACAAACTGTAACACCTGTGGTTATAGACAATGAGGAACATACTGATGAAGATGAGACGCAGATACCCGATTGGGATGACAACTTAAATATTCGGTCAGGGCAAGAAGAGGCTCGGTCTGAGGGGGAGGGGAGTGCAAACACAACAATTGATGATGGAGTTCTAGATCCCACCTACTGTCAACCCCCATTCAGGCACTCGAGGAGGTCAACAGAGGCGGTGGAGGAGGATGCAACCGACGACGAAGTTACCTTGCGCCTTCCTGGACAGAGTCGGAGCACTGGTAGCACGTCTACAACTGCATCCTCAGCCACCACTCTGCCTATGAGCATTATTCGGGGTGGATCAACAGGTCGCATGGCCTCTAAGCCTTGCCTAGCCTGGTCCTTTTTTGACATAGAAAAAGATCGCCCAAATCATGTGATATGTAAAATTTGTCATGATTCTCTTAGTAGAGGTCAAAACCTCAGCAGTTTGACAACTTCTTCCATGAATTGTCACATCAACAGTCCGGAACCGATGGAGCGAGAGGACGGGTCACCACAGGGATCAGAGATGGTACGGACTGACGGGATGGCAGATAGTCAGCGTTCGGGGTTCGGGAATCGGCAGGACCGGATGGCGAGGCAGGAGCGGCTCTAGAAGAGAGATAGGTAAGTATATCACAGAGACACAAGGAGACCTGACTCCTAGCTTAGGAAACACGAAGAACAGGCCCCGCCCACTTGTGCGTGATTCCTTCTGCGCAGTGAGAACGCTGGTGGCCTGACCAGGCAGGCTTGGGGCGGAGGTGGAGGACCCAGATGAGGTGGAGGATGCAGAAGCTGTGGCGGAACTTGGACAGACAGAGGATTGACACACAAGTCGTGGGGACGGCAAGACTTGTGCAGCAGACCCTTCACCATCTATCACCATAGTTACCCAGTGCCCAGTCAGCGACATGTAACGTCCCTGTCCATGCTTACTGGTCCAAGTATCGGTGGTGAAATGCACCCGTTCACACACAGAGTTTCTCAAGGAAGCGGTGATGTTGTGTGCGACATGCTGGTGTAGCGCGGGCACACCTTTCTTAGAGAAGTAGTGGCGACTAGGCATCTGGTACTGGGGCACAGCGACAGACATAAGGTCTCTAAAATCCTGTGTGTCCACTAGGCGGAAAGGCAGCATTTCGGTAGCCAACAGCTTACAGAGGGATAGAGTCAACCTCTTAGCTTTGTCATGGGTCGGAGGAAGTGGCCTTTTATTTGACCACATCTGAGGGACAGAGATCTGGCTGCTGTGTGTAGACGGTGTTGAGTAGGGTGTCCCTGGAAAAATGCAGGTTTGTGAGGAAAGTGCAGGCGGAGACATGATGTTGCCTTCATCCAACGTTGGTGCTATCGATGTCTGAGAGAGCTGTACACACTCACTTGTTTCCCCTTCCAAACCAACTGACGACCTTACAAGCAAACTGCCTGTTGCGGTTACAGTGGTGGAAGTTTGGCGTGGAAAAACAGGTGTGACAGCTGTCCCCACAGTCCTAGAAGATGAAGAGCGCGCGGATGCACTGGAAGGTGCGGGCGGTGGATGGTTCGCTCTTGCAGCATTGCAGCACAGTGAGCTTCCCACCGGGACCTATGATATTTATTCATGTGACGATTCATGGAAGAAGTTGTCAAACTGCTGAGGTTTTGACCTCTACTAAGAGAATCATGACAAATTTTACATATCACATGATTTGGGCGATCTTTTTCTATGTCAAAAAAGGACCAGGCTAGGCAAGGCTTAGAGGCCATGCGACCTGTTGATCCACCCCGAATAATGCTCATAGGCAGAGTGGTGGCTGAGGATGCAGTTGTAGACGTGCTACCAGTGCTCCGACTCTGTCCAGGAAGGCGCAAGGTAACTTCGTCGTCGGTTGCATCCTCCTCCACCGCCTCTGTTGACCTCCTCGAGTGCCTGACTGGGGGTTGACAGTAGGTGGGATCTAGAACTTCATCATCAATTGTTGTGTTTGCACTCCCCTCCCCCTCAGACCGAGCCTCTTCTTGCCCTGACCGAATATTTAAGTTGTCATCCCAATCGGGTATCTGCGTCTCATCTTCATCAGTATGTTCCTCATTGTCTATAACCACAGGTGTTACAGTTTGTGACAAAGGGTCAACATTATGCTCAGAAACTTGGTCCTCACGGCCTGAATCAGAGTCACAAATGTTCTGGGCATCACTGCAGACCATTTCCTGTTCTGTACTCACTGTAGCTTGGGAGCAGACCTCTGATTCCCAGGCTAAAGTGTGACTGAACAGCTCTGCAGACTCAGCCATCTCAGTTCCACCATACTGTGCAGGGCTGATGGAGACTTCAGAGCTGGGAGAAATCAAGTGTGATTGGGATGACAACTCAGAGGACTGGTGTTTTTTGGATGCGGTACTTGAAGTGGCTGAGAGGGCACTTGTTGGACCACTTGAGATCCATTCAAGCATTTTCCTTTTTTGCCCATCATCTACCTTTCTTCCTGTTGTTCGTGTCCGTAAAAAAGGGAGCACATCGGATTGTCCACGGTAAGTAGTAGACATCTTACTTTTGCTGGTAGATGGTCTATCTTCAGCAGATGATAATGGAGCTTTGCCACTTTCCCCACAGACAAAACCTTTTTTGCCTTTTCCACCACGCCTCTTCCCCTTTCCACCAGCATCTGTCATTTTGCCACTCATGTTGATTGCGACAAGATTGTGGACTGAAAATGTGGTAGAAAAAATTGAGAGGTGGTGAAGATTGCAGTGGTGGTCTAGCTTTATTAACAGCAGAATAATAAAGAATAAATATCCCTGACAATGCAACTTAGTTATAATGAGTTGGAGTGTGCAACGCAGGCAGATGCGCTCTGCAAATGTCTTGGCACTAGTGGGACTATAGCAAAGTCCAATAGCCACGTATAGGATGCCACTAGGTACACTGAGTGTTTGCTAGTATAATGGCTAAGTTAAAATTAGTTGGAGTGTGCAACGCAGGCAGATGCGCTCTGCAAATGTCTTGGCACTAGTGGGACTATAGCAAAGTCCAATAGCCACGTATAGGATGCCACTAGGTACACTGAGTGTTTGCTAGTATAATGGCTTACTTATAATAAGTTGGAGTGTGCAACGCAGGCAGATGCGCTCTGCAAATGTCTTGGCACTAGTGGGACTATAGCAAAGTCCAATAGCCACGTATAGGATGCCACTAGGTACACTGAGTGTTTGCTAGTATAATGGCTAAGTTAAAATTAGTTGGAGTGTGCAACGCAGGCAGATGCGCTCTGCAAATGTCTTGGCACTAGTGGGACTATAGCAAAGTCCAATAGCCACGTATAGGATGCCACTAGGTACACTGAGTGTTTGCTAGTATAATGGCTTACTTATAATTAGTTGGAGTGTGCAACGCAGGCAGATGCGCTCTGCAAATGTCTTGGCACTAGTGGGACTATAGCAAAGTCCAATAGCCAGGTATAGGATGCCACTAGGTACACTGAGTGTTTGCTAGTATAATGGCTTACTTATAATTAGTTGGAGTGTGCAACGCAGGCAGATGCGCTCTGCAAATGTCTTGGCACTAGTGGGACTATAGCAAAGTCCAATAGCCACAGATAGGATGCCACTAGGTACACTGAGTGTTTGCTAGTATAATGGCTTACTTATAATTAGTTGGAGTGTGCAACGCAGGCAGATGCGCTCTGCAAATGTCTTGGCACTAGTGGGACTATAGCAAGGTCCAATAGCCACGTATAGGATGCCACTAGGTACACTGAGTGTTTGCTAGTATAATGGCTTACTTATAATTAGTTGGAGTGTGCAACGCAGGCAGATGCGCTCTGCAAATGTCTTGGCACTAGTGGGACTATAGCAAAGTCCAATAGCCACGTATAGGATGCCACTAGGTACACTGAGTGTTTGCTAGTATAATGGCTTACTTATAATTAGTTGGAGTGTGCAACGCAGGCAGATGCGCTCTGCAAATGTCTTGGCACTAGTGGGACTATAGCAAGGTCCAATAGCCACGTATAGGATGCCACTAGGTACACTGAGTGTTTGCTAGTATAATGGCTTACTTATAATTAGTTGGAGTGTGCAACGCAGGCAGATGCGCTCTGCAAATGTCTTGGCTCTAGTGGGACTATAGCAAAGTCCAATAGCCACGTATAGGATGCCACTAGGTACACTGAGTGTTTGCTAGTATAATGGCTAAGTTAAAATTAGTTGGAGTGTGCAACGCAGGCAGATGCGCTCTGCAAATGTCTTGGCACTAGTGGGACTATAGCAAAGTCCAATAGCCACGTATAGGATGCCACTAGGTACACTGAGTGTTTGCTAGTAAAATTGCTTAGTTTAAAAAAGTTGGAGTGTGCAATGCAGGCAGACGTGCTCTGCAAATGTCTTTGCACTAGTGGGACTATAGCAAAGTCCAATAGCCACAGATAGGATGCCACTAGGTACACTGAGTTTTTGCTAGTATAATGGCTTACTTATAATTAGTTGGAGTGTGCAACGCAGGCAGATGCGCTCTGCAAATGTCTTGGCACTAGTGGGACTATAGCAAGGTCCAATAGCCACGTATAGGATGCCACTAGGTACACTGAGTGTTTGCTAGTATAATGGCTTACTTATAATTAGTTGGAGTGTGCAACGCAGGCAGATGCGCTCTGCAAATGTCTTGGCACTAGTGGGACTATAGCAAGGTCCAATAGCCACGTATAGGATGCCACTAGGTACACTGAGTGTTTGCTAGTATAATGGCTTACTTATAATTAGTTGGAGTGTGCAACGCAGGCAGATGCGCTCTGCAAATGTCTTGGCACTAGTGGGACTATAGCAAAGTCCAATAGCCACAGATAGGATGCCACTAGGTACACTGAGTGTTTGCTAGTATAATGGCTTACTTATAATTAGTTGGAGTGTGCAACGCAGGCAGATGCGCTCTGCAAATGTCTTGGCACTAGTGGGACTATAGCAAGGTCCAATAGCCACGTATAGGATGCCACTAGGTACACTGAGTGTTTGCTAGTATAATGGCTTACTTATAATTAGTTGGAGTGTGCAACGCAGGCAGATGCGCTCTGCAAATGTCTTGGCACTAGTGGGACTATAGCAAGGTCCAATAGCCACGTATAGGATGCCACTAGGTACACTAAGTGTTTGCTAGTATAATGGCTTACTTATAATTAGTTGGAGTGTGCAACGCAGGCAGATGCGCTCTGCAAATGTCTTGGCACTAGTGGGACTATAGCAAAGTCCAATAGCCACAGATAGGATGCCACTAGGTACACTGAGTGTTTGCTAGTATAATGGCTTACTTATAATTAGTTGGAGTGTGCAACGCAGGCAGATGCGCTCTGCAAATGTCTTGGCACTAGTGGGACTATAGCAAAGTCCAATAGCCACGTATAGGATGCCACTAGGTACACTGAGTGTTTGCTAGTAAAATTGCTTAGTTTAAAAAAGTTGGAGTGTGCAATGCAGGCAGACGTGCTCTGCAAATGTCTTTGCACTAGTGGGACTATAGCAAAGTCCAATAGCCACAGATAGGATGCCACTAGGTACACTGAGTGTTTGCTAGTATAATGGCTTACTTATAATTAGTTGGAGTGTGCAACGCAGGCAGATGCGCTCTGCAAATGTCTTGGCACTAGTGGGACTATAGCAAAGTCCAATAGCCACGTATAGGATGCCACTAGGTACACTGAGTGTTTGCTAGTAAAATTGCTTAGTTTAAAAAAGTTGGAGTGTGCAATGCAGGCAGACATGCTCTGCAAATGTCTTTGCACTAGTGGGACTATAGCAAAGTCCAATAGCCACAGATAGGATGCCACTAGGTACACTGAGTGTTTGCTAGTATAATGGCTTACTTATAATTAGTTGGAGTGTGCAACGCAGGCAGATGCGCTCTGCAAATGTCTTGGCACTAGTGGGACTATAGCAAAGTCCAATAGCCACGTATAGGATGCCACTAGGTACACTGAGTGTTTGCTAGTATAATGGCTAAGTTAAAATTAGTTGGAGTGTGCAACGCAGGCAGATGCGCTCTGCAAATGTCTTGGCACTAGTGGGACTATAGCAAAGTCCAATAGCCACGTATAGGATGCCACTAGGTACACTGAGTGTTTGCTAGTAAAATTGCTTAGCTTAAAAAAGTTGGAGTGTGCAATGCAGGCAGACGTGCTCTGCAAATGTCTTTGCACTAGTGGGACTATAGCAAAGTCCAATAGCCACAGATAGGATGCCACTAGGTACACTGAGTGTTTGCTAGTATAATGGCTTAGTTATAATGAGTTGGAGTGTGCAGAGGACAGGAGGGTACAGTGGCAGGATTGTGGTGCTCTGGGTAGAGGAATGGAAGCCTGCCTTTCTATTTCCTCCTAATGGTGAAATGCAGGGAGGAAATCCCTGACCTTGGCTACACAGATGCTGTTGCTGTTTGCAGGACCTGTCACCTATGGCTCTCTGACCCTGCCGGTTTGAGCCCTTAAAAGGACTGCTATAAAGTGCTCTCCCTATGCTGTCTAACGCTGTGTATGCAGCGCATACAGCTGTATCGGCTATAGGACTCAGGAGGACGGAGCTGCGACAGTGATGTCTGACACCAAAGACGCAGAAGGCAGATAATGGCGTCCGTGAAGAAAATGTCCGGTTTTATAATGCAGGGACATGTGACATGCAGATCCTATCACACATGCCGTTGCTTCTCTGGCTCAAAGTCAACTTAGCTGTGTGTGTGTCTGTGATTGGCTGACATGCTGGCCCGCCCCACAAGACGCGCGCACTTAGGGAAGGAAGACAAGAAAAAAAAAAAAAAAATGGCGATCGCCATTATAGAAGCAGCAGTGATCTGAAGGCGCTGTTCACGCACACTATACACTGAAATGTGCTAATAGTTTGATTCACAGAGTGACTTACACTATTACAGCAGAAACCAAGCTATGATTTAGCTGTTTTTTGGCTGCTAGAACCGTTCTCGAACGTTTCTAGAACTATCGAGCTTTTGCAAAAAGCTCGAGTTCTAGTTCGATCTAGAACATGCCCCAAAATCACTCGAGCCTAGAACTGGAGAACCACGAACCACGAACCGCGCTCAACTCTATCCAGGAGCTTTGGTTCCCTGAGTTTCCAATAGCAAATGTCTAGAAAAACTCTGTCCATTGGCACAACTCAGCAAGAAAACGAGAAGACCGAGAAGATATATTTCATTTATCTTAATGCCACCTTATTAATAGAGTTGAGCGCGGTTCGTGGTTCATGGTCCGGTAATGAACTCTTTGGCCCTGGCCCTGATGTGGGGGTCCAATATAGACCACAGGGCATCAGGTGTCCTCCCAAATGGCTTGCAGAGGCCCACACCTATAACTTGTCACCGCATTATTGATGCTCAGACGATGACTGGTGAGGTGTTTGGGTCATGGCAGCCATGAGGTCATCATTGAAGTTGCGTTTCCAAATAGGACGCTAGTTATGCCACTCATGACGTGTCACTCTACTTTTGTCTCCAGGAGGTGCATTGTGGTTCACCCTGGTTTGGGGCGGACCCAGGTTATAAAAGGGGCTGGAGCCAACAAGGAGGTGCGCAGTCTTCTATTATGCTCCGAAAGAGCACACCTCCATGTGTTGAACCCATTGCGGCTTTAGGCCAGAGGTAGGCAGGGATCGGGTGGTGGATGCAGGCCACCACCACAGTTGGTAACGCAGAACGGTTAAGACCAGCTCCTGTCCTAACAGTCCTGCTTGTGCAGCCAAGTGGCATTAACAGGCCTGCTGCTGCTGATGCGCCTGCTGTCCACAGGTGTGGCCCCTACGCACACGGTCAGCGTACTCAATGGCCCCTGTGTTGTTAACAGGGAGTTCCTGGGCTGGGTGGGCATGTGGACCCTGTGACGCTAACAGGGCTCACAGTCTCCAGATCCGAATGGCGTCTAACTCGGTTCAGGCTACTATTAGTTTCATAGCCACACAGCTCTGTATCCTCCACCAAACCTTCAAGTTGCCAACCTCTCCTTTTCCAACTGGGAGCACGGTGGACACTGACTGCTGATGGGGATATATACCTTTCTCTTTCTTTTCTTATTAATTTTCGTTATATAGCGGTCACAGATTATATACCACTTTATCCAAATCTGCCAGTCCCACTGTAACAGATGTTGTTTCTTCAGCAAATGTTACAGTTGCTTAACCACCAAATCCACGGACCAAAACTTTTTTCCCCTTTCCAACACACCTGTTCCCCTTTCCAACAGCATCTGTCCTTTTTCAACTCATTTTGGGATATGACCAAAAGTGCAACTGTGCAGGGACACCGTACTCAACGCCATCTCAGCACAGCAGCCATCCCTCGGTCCCTCCGATGTGGACAAGTAAAAGACCATTTCCTCCTATCCATGACAAAGCGTTGAGATTCACTCTGTGCAGCACTGGTGTTTAGTGGACAAGTAGATCTAAGATTGCGTACCACATTCTGCAGATACTCCTGTATACGTGCGTCTATTTCTATGGCAGGAATTAGTTCGCCAAATTTTGTCTTGTACCGGGGATCTAACAGTGTGGCAACCCAGTATTCAGGATTAGTTCAAATTCATACAATCCGAGGGTCATGTAGGTAGTGCAGCAAGAAGGCGCTCATGTGTCTTGTGCATCCAGGAGGACCAAGTCCTTGGTGTGTTGGTGGCAGAGAGGTGAGAATCGTGCATCCTTCCTCTGCCCTCTACCCACAACCTCGCACAACCGAAATGTGAGCAAGCTCTCACTCATCTGCTGAGTCTTCCATGCCCATCGCCAGTTCGTCCTCCATTTCTTCATGGGCTCCTGCACTTTCATCAACACTTTTTGCTGATACTATGCGCCCTTGTTAATCCCTCTCCCTCACCATGAATGCCGCATAGGTGCCGCTGACCATCTGGACCTCGTAGATCTTGTTATCCCTTCCGCATATGACTCCTCCTGTACTTCCTCCCCTTCCTCTTGTCCCAACACCTGACTCAGAATAATAATTACAGTGTGCTCCATCATGTAGATGACCAGAATTGTCACGCTGAGAATGACATTGCCAGTGCTAAACATCTTCGTCGACATTTCAAAACTGTGTAGCAGGGTGCATAGGTCCTTGATCTGACACCACTCCAGCAGCGTGATCTGCACCACCTCTGGATCAAGTTATCCCAGGCTATATGTCTTACCGTATTTCAGCAGGGCTCTGCGGTGCTGCCACACACGCTGCAACATGTGCAGATTCCAATTCCTGCGTGTCGAAACATCGCATTTACGGCGTTTAACTGCCAGACCCTAAGACTTCCGGAGTGATGAAAGTTGTTGAGCTGCTGTGTGCGCACGATGGAAGTGAGCACATAGCGAGCGTGCCCACTGCACAAGGCCATGTAGGCCGTGATGGTGTTTTAAAAATTGCTGGCGAATTCGGTTCAACACGTGAGCCCTAAAAGGCACGTGTGTCACATTGCCCTGAGGATGGCCCGCAGCCAGGTTTGCATCATTGCCGCACACGGCTGTTAAGTCACCAACGGAGTCCGCTCCGTCAATTTGTACTCCAGGCGCCAGGTGACAACGTGTTCCTTTCATGAATAGTGCTGATGATGGGAGAGTAGTCGATGCCAGCGGCGCAGGTGGACGCAGGTTATGCTATGAACCTCTGGTTAATTTTACCCCCAGTTCAGTTTTATGATTTTGTGTGCTTGTTACCTGACTACTTTTCCTGCTTGCTGTTTATGTACCTTGTTGGCCGATACGCATTTCACCTCTGCTTGTTTTCTGATTCTTTCCTGGCCGTCCCATTCTGTTCCTGTTCCTCAATTAATGTTTTGACCCTGCCTGACTACTATTCTCTGTAATAGCGGTGTGACTCACATTTCCCATACATTTCAAAGTAAAGCTTTGACCGCCTGATGGCATTGAGCTCTGCTGCCAGCATAGTAAGGAGGTGTGTGGTAGTCCTTGTGCGCAGTTGCAAGGAAGGGTGGCCTGACCACACAGGGTTTGCGCCAAGGTAGAGGACCCACACGAGGTTGAAGAGGCAGAAGCAGTGTATTAACTTCTACATACAGAACAAGGATTGAAACAACTCGTGGGGACGGCAAGACTTGTACAGCAGACCCTTCTCCATCTCTCACCATAGTTTGCCAGTGCCCAGTCAGTGACATGTAATGACCCTGTCTATGCTTACTGGTCCAAGTATCTGTGTTGAAATGCACCCTGTCGCACACAGATTTTCTCAAGGAAGTGGTGATGTTGTGTGCGACATGCTGGTGTAGCGCGGGCATGCTTTTCTTGGAGAAGCAGTGGTGATTGGGCATGTGGTACTGGGGCACAGCGACAGACATAAGGTCTGTAAAATCCTGTGTGTCCACTACGCGTAAAGGCAGCATTTCGGTAGCCAACAGCTTACAGAGGGATAGAGTCAACCACTTAGCTTTGTCATGGGTCGCAGTAAGTGGCCTTTTATTTGACCACATCTGAGGGACAGAGATCTGGCTGCTGTCTGTAGACGGTGTTGAGTAGGGTGTCCCTGGAAAAATGCAGGTTTGTGAGAAAAGTGCAGGCGGAGACATGATGTTGCCTTCATCTTGCCTTCAGATCTGTTCATCTTGTATCATTTTTAAAAAACACAGCAAGCAAGGGTTACTCCAAGCGGAGTCTACCTTTTTTCCCAACATTGGGCACACAGACACCCCATCAGTGGCAGCACTTGTGCCCTAGTTGCAAACAGGATGTTTTGATTTGCATCAAGCACATTCCAAATCCACAAGCATTTACTCTCCCCAGGATGACACAGGGGTAGTAAATTCCTTCTGGATCCATGACTTGTTCATTTTGATGAACGTCAGTCTGTCCACATTGTCACTGCTTTTGGGTACTAAAGGTGGGGGGAGAGAGAAGGCGCAGATAGGGTCTTACCCGATATAACTCTGATTGAATGTAAAGTAGGGAAAACACTCACCTATTTCGGTTGTGCCAGTCACAACCCCTTGAATCGCATTTGAGTGTCAGCGTAGTATTAAGCAGCGGCCCCGTACGCAGCAAAGTAATGGTACAGAAAAAAGGGAAAACGGGTTTTTGCTGCGCTCAAATGCGATTCAAGGGGTTGTGACTGGCACAACCGAAATAGGTGAGTGTTTTCCCTACTTTACATTCAATCAGAGTTATATCGGGTAAGACCCTATCTGCGCCTTCTCTCTCCCCCCACCTTTAGTACCCAAAAGCTCACGGATATTGAGATTGGCCTTGGACCCATCTCCTTGGGGTTAACGGCAGCAGAGGGCTCCTTCATCTCCCATCGTCAACAGGCGGCATGGACTATTATAACAATCGCCTGTCATCCAGGGAAAGGCTAATACTCCAGATTGTCGGATCCTATGAAGAATCCAGCACTGACACCTGCATGGATTCAGGTATTATTTTTTCTGATGATGATTCCTCCCGAATGAGGAAACTCTTTCATTCCTTGGAAGATCACCTTAAAGAAGAATTACACTATAGTTTGGACGCAAGATTTTTATCCATATATATGGATGAAAAACTGTGCCCGAAAGGTCTTCAAATAAAGAAAGTCTCACCGTTCCCACAAGATCTGGACTTTACGTGCAAATGGGACAAACTTTTCACCTTATGCATGCAAGGCATGCTGTCATGCTTATATGAAAAGAGGACTGATATTGCTACAGCTTCGAGTGCTAAGATCTCAGCACTACATGATGAACTTTCTGTTTTCTCACTACATCCGGAATTTAGAAATCTAAATTCAGGGATTAACACCAGACTTTTACAACTCGAACATGATACTATCATTAGAAAGTCGAAAAAACTGCAGAGAGACAGGCATGAGAGATTTCAGGTCTACTCTACCACTCCTGAAGGTACTGAAGGTACTGCACCTCTCCCTTCAAGAAATAACAGTTTCAGGAGACACAGTTCCACCAATTACAATAAATATAATAATAACTACAGTAAAAAGAGCTATGTTAATAGCAAATTCCATAAAATCGATAAAACAGTGTCTAATGCTCATACTCACTGCGAAAGAAATGATAAAAATCCAACACCAGAGCAGGATAATACTAATGAAGCGGTTGCAATCTCATGCTCATCCAGAAAATTCCCAGACCATATTGACAAGTTAGTAAATGAGGTATTTTCACAAACAGATATGGACAAATGTGATAAAAATCAAGACATCTCTCTCCCCTCCACCTCCAGTAGTACTGTGACAATTCTGAGGGTACCGCCAATCCCAACCATCCCTGAGGAAACCAGAGCCCATTTAGCTAGGATCAGATCGCAGATCGATAAAATCAGGAAGGAAAGAGCATTATTGGAATCAGAAATCCCTCCATCTCCTGCTGATACAAACCAGGAGGCAGACTTTATTGACCTTTTGAATTTTTCCATTCATGAGGAATCAATTCCTCTTTCACAAGTTTCTACTATTGTACCAGTGACCTCTATGGGCGCTGAGAAAATTATCATTGATAATACTAAAATAACTGCTCCATTGGTCCCCTTCCTCCCATCGGCTAAAATCCCAAAAACTAATCTTATAACGGATTTTTTAACCCCAAAACCATCCACCACCAAAAAGAGAAAAAACACCGTAGAGGAACAAGGGCAGGACTCAAGTGTAAACAAAAAAGAGAAAAAAATTATGTAAGT